>NC_039482.1:17277686-17494623 GCF_003590095.1 Trichoplusia ni
TGGATTTAAATTAGGCTTAACGGTAAGACACATTCATTCACATGGATGTGAAAAGATATAAATACATATAATGATTATGAAAGCCATCGTACTTGGCGGAGATTTAGATTTAATAATCATTAACATGAATAGAAACTGTATAGCATTGTATTTTTCCAGCAACAAAGCGTACTGACTTCAAATTAAACCTACTGGCCCTAACTTGATAAATTTATGCGACCAAATGACAGCTATTTCTCGACAAAAAGCCAACAAAACGGTTTATCCAGTCCGAAGTTCCGAGGAAACAAACATAAAAAAATAAAATACATACGAACTGAAGACCCCCTCCTTTTTAAAATGTATGTATTTGACAGATCTTAATCACGTGACTAACAAAAAGACTTTATTAAAAAAGCAGAAGCACCCTGAGTTACTGCTCATTATATTAGCTACCTGCCAATAAAAGATCCCTCAAAATCGGTCCCGCCATTTTAGAGATTAGCTGGAACAAACAAACAGAATGACAAAAAATGATAAAAATATTTTTCTTTGGCAGTAAGTAAAAAACGTTTATTTGTATATTACAAACAGACACGCTAATTTTATCTATTTGTATATATGTATAGATTTTACACAAACTTAGGCATGTTCTTAAGATAGCTATGAACAACGTTTTGCCACTGCGCATGAGAATACAAAAACTATTTACGAGAGTTTAGTACGTAAGGGATTAAAATGTTACCAAGATTCTAATGCTAAGTTAAAAATGTTATTAACATTGTGAAATCGAAACAAAAATACTCCGGAAATACCGAACGTAAACGTTTCTTTAATAAAAGTGCAAGTCAGACTTGCGAATCCGAGGGTTCCGTACAAACAGACAATAAAAAACAATCTTTTTGTTCTCTAGCCTACTGTGTCCCACTGCTGGGCAAAGGCCTCCCCCAAATCCTTCCACGACACTCTATTCTGGGCTACATGGAACCAGCCCGCGCGGTAAGCGTTAAGCGTTAAGGTCGCCTCGCCACCGCTTCCTAGATCGCCCACGACGACGCCGTCCATCCGTTGGCTCCCATAGTGTAGTGACTTTGGCCCAACGATCGCTGTCCATGAGGCTAACATGACCCGCCCAATCCCATTTTAGCCTGCCAGCCTTTTTGCCGACTTCTATAAAAACAATCATGCAACAAAAATTGGTCACCGACCAATGAGTGTTACAATGGTCTCTCTTTATTTTTCATGTTTTGCTTGAGAAAACAGCTGCAGAAATTTTAACTGACGACCTATCACCGTTTATGATAAAAAGACTACTGACAAATGGATGGACAACGCCGGTATTAGTACAGTTACTAGTTGATGAGTGAAAAGACAATTAATCTTCGAAAAATTTAAAATTTTCTTCAGCCTATTTGTACCGAACCCTCAACATCACAAGTCCCTCTCCCACTTGACAGTATTTCTTTGTAAAAACCCTGCTAATCTACTTAACCCCTCCTGATTTATCAAACAGCAGTACGAACTAACAAACATTACTCACAAAAAATAATCTCTTCGGTATTATCTGAGTCATTTAGAATAGAGATCAATAGATACTGTTGTGAGATGATAGACGCATCAAGATACTGGACCAGTTATCACGACAGTCGGTGCCTATTTGTGTAACACGATGGCGGCTCTTCAGGCGTTTGGTAAGTTATATAAGCTATTTAAGAATATTACTTTCCTTTTTTATAAAAATGTTAGTCACAAATGAATTTAACCCTTGCGCCGGTTAATTTAAAAAAAACTTTCATAAACTCCCTTAAGCATTGCAAAAATGCTTGGTTTACGCGGAGATCGACCCTGGCGTCCGACTAGCTATCCGTAGAATTATCGTGCAAATGTTTTTCAGTTTTAGATCTCTCTAACAGCTCGATCTTTTGGGATCATGATAGATCATGAAGTCCAGTCCATGATCTAAGTCTATAATACTGGCATTATTAGATCTCTACGTATGGTCTTTTGGTATGTTTACAAATAGTGTAATTGACTTTCCAGTGGTAACAGCGCTGATCGCCGGAGCCTTTTCCGCGGCAGTATTGGACGAGGCTTCCATCCGCGCTGATGACGTCACTCTTACGTTGGAACCTCAACTCACTGGGGGATTCAACGTCGTATTGATTGAAGGTAAACTAGGGAGCAAGAAAAAGAAAGACAGAAAATACATTGATGTCAAAAACTATATTAGTTTAGTTGAAAAAAGAACGGACAACCTTCTTGTTTGAAATCGGATTATAACAAAAGCCATCAATTAGAAAATTATATCATCATCATCATCCACAACATTTGTCCTCCCACGGCTGGGCAAAGGCCTCCCCTTTCTCGTTATGTCTGCGGTCCTGTGTCAGCCTCATTCAAACTCGACCCGATACCTTTACTATTTTTCGTCGACACATCCTGTTCTTACATACTATCCTAACGTAAATCACAGACAGTAAGTATACGTTATTGTTTAAACTCCGTATTTAATCAGTAGATCAGATCTTTCAAACAGTATCTCCAAGACAGATTCCACTTAAGATTTCAGTACTTCCAGACTCGTAGGTAAAGCACATAAATAAATCTAATCTACCAAGGATAATGGCGAGTTTATTCAAATTTACGCAAATTGGTCTGCAAGATGTGATACTGAATGGAATTAATTAGTGCCCTTATCAGTTTTAACAAATTGCAGTATTATCGCTGACAGCTTGTTAATATCCTAGGTGATGAACCTATGCGAGTAGAATAAGATGATTGATAAATTTGGCTTGTAGTCACAAGTTTGAATCCCACTTGAGGATTATAAATTTCCTTCACACTACTCAAAAATGAAAATTGATAAAGTGTACCGGTTTCCAGACGCTTAAGGTTCGTTACAGTAAGAACTCTAGGTGCATCTATTGATAAGATTAATCAATGAACATAGCCGTGTATGTAAATATATATTTTACAAATAAACAACAACCGTGACACTTTAGGATTAGTTCAGCAGTCACCGTGTTTATAACTGGTTTTACATTAATACCTTCCCGACGAATAGATAACATTTTTTTATTTGGATTTTGGGTCTACAGGACGACAGCTCTACGTCAAAACTGGTCATTTATCAAGTGCATCATTCAATATCTTCTCTTAACGTGTTTCAGAGAATGAACGCTCAACTCTAGGTCAAATAGGCAGGACTTTAGTAGGCCCCTACACAGTTGAAGAGATTGAAGGCGGAGTCTTTGTTCAGATCGGAAACGTCAACCTGACACTGAAAACAGTTTACGATTCTACTGCCAAGGCAAGAGGGATCAAATTTGACTGGCAGGCCAGCGCAGCCAACAGACTGGAAGACTGCATTGATTTTGGTAAGGGCTTTATTGCAAATTGACATTACAACATCATCCTTGGTTGTCATGCTGTCTGTGTTTTTGTGTAGTAAAGTGAAGTAAAGCTAACAGTTGTTCTGCTAAGCGCATACTAGCTGCAAGGTATAAGTTCAATCCAACAAAAGGAAGATAAAGGAACATGTAAAGTATATGGTTTTTTTTTCTAGGCTCCAAACACTGGTACGCAGGCCCGATGCAAGTAGACCAGGTTTACCCGATAGAAACCGCCACCCAAGTGTACAAACCCAGCTACATCCAGGAGACTGACAATGGAGCCATCATGGAGAGATACTGGCTCAACTCCGCAGGAGAATACATCTTCGTGCATGACGAAGTACCCCTGTTTGTCGACTACAAGAACATCCTGAACAACCACATCTGCTTCGGAGCTCAACTAGCTGAACCTTACTCATCTCAGAGACCACGTACAGTACTCACTTATGATGTCTGGTTCTTGGCAAATGCTAAGGTAGCTCACAAGCACGCCGTAGCTAACTATTTGGGTAAGCCATCAGGCACGCCTGACTTCCGCATGGTCCAGCACCCTATTTGGTCTACTTGGGCACAGTATTCAAGAGAAATTAACGACACGAAACTTTTGGACTTTGCCCAACAAATCAGGGATCACGGTTTTGAAGATTCTCAATTTGAAATCGACGACCAATGGGAGGTGTGCTACGGGTCTCTGACGGTGAACGAGGAGAAATTCCCGGACTTCAACAAGACAATCCAAGACATCAAAGCTCTGGGCTACAGGGTCACTATCTGGGCGCATCCATTCATCAACAAGAACTGCGAGCCTTGGTACTCTGAGGCTTTGGGTAACAAGTGAGTAACAAGCTTATTCTACTTAAGTAATAATTTTGTGAAAAACAATTGCAATTAGATAACGATCCTTTATAAATATTCAAACATCATAAATTTTAATTGTAATCAACTTCTCTTCGTTTCAGTTTCTTCGTTGTAGACGAAGCTGGCAACCCGGACACTTCCTGGTGGAACAACAACGGGTCTATCCCGGGATACATCGACTTCACCAACCCGGAGGCGGCTGAGTGGTACTACCAGAGGCTGAAGGCTGTGCTCGACACCTACGATATCGATAGCGTAAAGTTTGACGCTGGAGAAGCAAGCTTTGCACCTGAGGTGAGAAAGACTGATGACGTTATTTGACTGAAGTCCAATCGGAGCACGAATTTTCAAAACCCAAAATCAAAATTCTTTAAGTTGAAATAGTTTCTGGTAGATATAACGATGTTTGTTATGATCTAGATCGGTGTGCAGAGCGGCAACATTGAACTGCAACCTCATCTCCTTGTTCAAGAATACGCCAAGGTGTGCGCACGATTTGGTGACATGGTTGAAGTCCGAGCTGGATTCAGGTAATTATTTTAAACGATATTTTAAAACCATGACGGGTCACCGAAGATCCAACTTCTTACCTACTTTCTTTGTTTACGTTCATTGTAACTGTTAAGAGTTCGTTTCCGTCAAACCATAAATACATGTTTGCCTTGGTGTTAAGAATGAGGAATAGATTAACCAACAACTGTCTTCAAACTAGGACTCAAGACCTCCCCATTTACGTTCGCATGGTGGACCGCGATTCCATCTGGGGTCTAAACAACGGCCTGGCCACCATCATCACGACGACCTTCCAGATGAACCTGAACGGGTACCCCTTCGTCCTGCCTGACATGATCGGAGGGAACGGGTATAACCTGGACCACGCACAAGCTGACCTGCCAACTAAGGAGCTGTTCATCAGATGGGTCCAAGCTAACACTTTCTTACCAGTGATGCAGTATTCGTTTGCTCCATGGAATTTTGATAATGAGGTGAGTAAACTAACAGTATGTATTTTAGCAACCTAAGATATTGATAGAGCGTAACCAATTTCATTTTGATGGCTCCGAATAACACTGTCATAATACCAAGGCAAGTACTCTTTTACATAAAATCTGTAAGAAACGTGTAACTAATTATGTTGTTACGTGACACAACAATTAAAGGACAAAATTCTAGAATGCAAAGGGACAGAATGGAAGTATTTTGTCAATTAATTAATTTACATAAATGGATCACAATGGGACAGTTTTTGCTTTGGTTTGTTGTGTTGTAATATAATTGCTCTAGTCACTGTCAATCAAGAAATTATCTACACGATATGAACTTGTGTGACGTGGATGTTTTTGATCCTCTTATTATTGTACAAAATTGAAACGAAAAATGTGTTGTAGGTGGCAAAGGATCAATATGTTGTCCATAAAAACCATTACTCAGTTACAGCTACTGCACTGACAGGAAAATTCTCTAGGGTGTGGCTAACACATAATTTAAGTCAAATAGTTTACACATTAATCTGTACTTTTCCAGACTGTACAAATCAGCAAGAAGTACACCGAGCTGCACGCGCAGTACGCGGAGCTGATCTTCTCGGCCATGGAGGCGGCCGTCAGCGACGGCACGCCCGTCAACACGCCGCTCTGGTGGAGCGACCCTAACGACCAAGAGGCACTCCTTATTTGGGACGGTCAGTAGTCTGCAGAAAATCGCAAAATTCTCGGTATCGTTTTCAGTCTCAAAAACGTTTGACAGTTTTAAGGATATGTGGTTACAAAAATGTAAACACTTTCACTGATGTCTTTACAAGGTTTTCCCAAAGGCAGTGTGTTAGGACCTTAGCTAGAATATTACGATCCAAATTTCGAAGTAATGTTGGACAAGTGCAACACAGATTATAGCCCATCAGTAACTCTTTTACAGCAGGGAACCCACCCAACACATGCTTCGTTAGTCCTAGGAATATGATTTAAGGGACCTGTAACAAAATTGATCTCATAGGACAAGTAGGAAAAAAGAATCACCCAAAAAGCTTTTGGTTTCATGTTACAGAGTACCTCCTAGCCGAAACTATCCTAGTAGCCCCAGTGTTGACCGAGGGCGCTACCTCCCGAGACATCTACCTGCCCGCCGGTACCTGGTACGAGGAGGGCGACCGCGCGAGGGCTGTCGAAGGCCCCATCTGGATCAAGAACCACCCCGCACCGCTAGACGTGCTCCCATACTTCGTCAGAGACAAACAGAATGTTCCCGACGCCGGTACTACTCTCTACACGTCTGCTGCCCTAGTACTTTTAGGCTTGGTCGCGAACATTATTAATTTAATGTAAATAACGCTGTAAATGATAATTTGTTAGAAAAGTATAAGATTTTACTATGTATATTTTATTGTTTAATCTGGTCGTTTTCCTTTCAAGTTATGTTTTCTTGGTTAATTTTAAGTATTAGCAATAAATAAATGTTGTTGAATTCTTTACTTTGCTTCTCTATTGTTTACCTTCTTACACCGATTGACCTATTCGAAGTTAGAGCACACACAGCAACTATCAAGTTTCCTTTAATATTACGAGTCGACTGTTAACATAGCCGAGTGGTCTAAGCCAATTACCATTTTTTTCCGAGGAGTCGCGTGTTCGTGCCCCGGTATCCCGCATAGGAAAAGCATTGCAACAGTGTTAAATACAAATGCTAACTCAAGTCCAGATATCTTTGTGCGTATGATGGAATGTTTGAAAAATATCTTGCGACCTACGAATGTGGTGAAGTCTTGTTAAAAAAATATACACTCTCCTCAAATTCTAGACAATATACGATCCACTGTTGGTGACAAACCTCTTCTCGTATAGCAAAGGGTGAAGCACTGATCACCACCTAGCTCACTGCATGTTGGCGATTCTAGATACCAATTTTCGAAATCCACGTTTCCTCATGATGGTTTACCTTCACCGTTGGTCAACGGTATCTTAGAATAAATATGAACTCTTTATCTTTAAGCCGCATTGACATTTTTCCTGCGTTGGGATGGAACCTGCACATAGAACCGCAAGACACAAGTGCACTCTCTTAAAGTATAACGATTCCAGAAACAATTGGAAGAACAAACCAATTACAATTAGATACTTGTACGGTCTTATATCAGTCTGACGTTACGTTTTTGCTCGTTAAACGTTTACAATGTGTCAAGCAAAAACGGCTTCCGTCGAGAATGTCGAGATCAATCTATTCGCATCTTATGATAATTTTACAGCGTTAAGCTGTTAAGTTTTGCATGCTATATACAGTTCAGCATCTGTAGCACTTACCTAGTTGTATTTGTGACTTAGATATATTTAGGGGGGTAAAGATGATAACAACGATACAGAGATGATTAAAGAATATCTAAATTGTTAATTGGATTTCGTTATTTTAGAGAGCTTAACAATGTATGAGAATGCCAAAAGCGTATGATCCGTTGCACGGCGGTTCAGGTTGTCAGTAAATGTCAGACAGTTACTGCTTTCCTCCCGAGGAAGTGGAAGCCCATGAAGATTTCCCCCACCAAAATCAAATGAAATTAAAATATCACTGTTAAATTATATAGATAAATTGACTTGAGTGCTTATAAGTACGTACATTAAAAATGAAAGTGTCGCTAGCTGTCTTAATAGCAAAAAAAAAATAACACCTCAAGAAAATGTAGTAAGTAGGTACTTAAACAATTTTATAACGGATCCGAGAATGGATCAACAATTCCCTATCAGCCATCAGAAAACTAACATGCAAATATAATGTAAATGTGCGCAAATTACGCGGATTCTTATTGTCTAATGTTAATGGCGAAGACAATGCTTTGCAATGTACTGAAGTGTGATAATGTGATGTTTAATAGACGTATGGGCTGTGGCAGAGGACCAGTCGTCCTGTGCCTGTTGCTGTGATGAGCGCCTGCGTGTATCGTGAGTACTTTTTAATTTGATTTATGTTTGGTAGTTGAGTTATTTTTCTTTAATATTTTCGGTATATCGGAATTTAAATGGAAATTTGCATATATAAACAAATTCCCCAAGTTTTTAGTCAGCTATTGAATTTATTTTTGATGTAGTATTATGGTTGTAGTGTCTGTAATTATCGAAAAAAAAATATTTATCCCATCTTACAGTTTACCTACATAAGTTATGTCACAACTGACGTTCAGAGAAGGAACATCATTTTTAAATTAGACACGAAATGCTCCTAGCAATTGGTTTCAAATTGGCGAGATATTATAGTGTTAGGTCACACACTCATACACTGGAATATAATTCCAGACAAACAGATGTCCCCTGCGCAAATGGCCCGCTTGCCGATAGATGTTGCTATAGCTAAGTAGTTAAATTAAAGAGATTTGACTATAAATTCTGGCTAATTTTTAATTTGCATTTGACAAAAAATTACTGTTTACTTAGTCAGTCAAACAGATGTCCAAAGAATGGATACATATTTTTTCTTTTATCTCGTAAACAGACGCTAAGGGCCGCAGTGAAATAAAATCTCATGTCACGTCACTTCTTTTTACTTGCAAGGTAGATATAAAGACTTCTTTTAATTTACACAATGTTTACACATTATGCATTTCAAACTGACATGTGACAGCCATCAAAATATGTCAAAAGTTTACCAGGACAGTAGGTAGAGCACGTACATGGGAAATTGAATTTGATACGTTTTTTTCGTCAGCTCCGCGATTTTTCCATATTTTCTTAGTTTACGCCTGTTGTGTATTGGTACAAATATTACAAGATTAAGACCAGCCAAATCAGTCCAGCCGTTCTCAATTTTTTGGCAATTAACTACTATACTACTATAGATAACTAGTTCGATAGTAATCGACAAAATAAAAACTTACATTTTAATGAATTTGGTACACAGGTGTAAAAGTAGGAACAAAAATACAGAATTCGTTCGGATTTCACCAAGATCCAAAGAGATACTGAGTGCAAGACAATTTTAATGAAATAACTTTTAATTTTTAGGATTCAGTGCCCCTAGTGTAAGAACGGAAGAATCCGCTGTCAGTTTCTCTGTTACCACGCTGCATCTCATGAACCGTGTCAGTTGAAACTTTCTCTGGTTTTATTTGCACTATAAAATCGAATAATAAAATCAAAATAGAGGGTAAACAATGATTGGTTCATTCATAAATTGAAATGGTGCAAATTTGATTTCTTTAGTCGTGAGCCTGACTGAGCCTGACGTGAGCAAATACCCATTTATTTTACTTTAATTAAAAAAGTTTGGTGACAAAGATATTTTACAATCTGATTCTGATTCTTAAAGATTCTTGCCTCATGATCATTTACGAGATATAGATAATGACAAAGCACGGCTATTACAATCGGAGCACATAATTATATTGTCGTATCAATTATAAGTTCAATGATTATGGTGACAATGGAACAAAAACTGTCGTAAGATCGTCTCACGGTAGATCAGTTCAGCGTCATAAACTATGGTCGTTATTAAAAATACTGGTTTTTATAATGATGATTACTTTATTTTTGCGTACGATGATTAGTACGTATTTTCATTTTTGCAAGGATGGTAAGAGATATGGAAGTGGAGACCAATTACGTCACTTAAGTGACGTCACATGAAATTTAAACCGTATCATCTTCAAAAAGAAATTAAAATACATAGCCGTTTTTGGAAATTTATCTGATGGACCAATTAGTTACGTAAATTGCGGTTGCAACGATATTAACTACTGTTTGTAGTAGCAGAGTTCTAACCAAATGAGAGCCACTTTTGAATGTAAGAAGTTCAATACACCGGTTGGTGAAAGCAACCGATTCAGGTTTAAATCCAGTAAAATTCAAGTTTTTTCAATTTTTAAACCAATGTCGCCTATAACCTAATATCACACAATAAAACTACTTCGTAAGGATCGTGTTTTAACTTCCTTTTTATTTGTAGTATTGGTGGTGCTGGCTGCGTGCGCGCATGCCGTCAACATCTGCATTCTGGATGCGCCCGACGTGAATGCGGAGCTGCAGCCCAACCCCTTAGGGGGGATGAACATTGTGTTGGAGAGAAGTGAGTAAAACAAGGAGATATAATATTAAAACTAGGCTTATTAGGGTGTTTTATTTTTCAATTTCGAGTTCGACCAAGAGTTGGGAAGTTTTAAAAACTAATCAATATCTTTTTTACATACAATCTATGCAATGTCTTTGGCGAGAATGTAATCACAGGG
The DNA here is from genome assembly GCF_003590095.1 of Trichoplusia ni. Classification (NCBI taxonomy): domain Eukaryota; kingdom Metazoa; phylum Arthropoda; class Insecta; order Lepidoptera; family Noctuidae; genus Trichoplusia; species Trichoplusia ni. The sequence goes on from NC_039482.1 coordinate 17,288,118, forward strand.
TTGAGCGTTGAATCGACAAACATACAATATCTGTGATGCTTGTCGAAAAATTTATAACTCCTCTTGTAGCTGAACGTATAACTCCTGGACTCTTAAGAGCTTTTTCTTATGAAAAACAAAATAAATAATTAAAGGAATATGGGAAGAATTGTAAATATTGTTAGTTGTTCCCATTTTAACTATCAATTAGATTAACATTACACTTAAATCAAAATATTAATTCAAACCATATTTCCACAGGGGGTCTATCAGAGGTGATAGCAGTAGTCGGTCGTCAAGCAGGTGCTATAAAGGACGTGGTGCAGGATGGGGACGTGGTCATCCAGTTCGCGAACGACACCACCGTGAGGATCAGCAACGAGGAGATCGCGGGAGAGAGGAGGGGGTACCTGCTGACCTTCACCTGGGAGGCTCCTAAGACGGTTAAGTTGGAAGACTGCGTTAATTTGGGTAAGATGAATTGAAAAGTGGATAACCTTTGATGATGTATTGCCAAATGAGTCGGTCTTTAAGTTGAAAGTAACAGTGTATTGAAACGACTTTGTAAAGAAAATAATAGATAGCCATTAGAATGAGATATCTCATGACATTTATCTGGTTAAGTTTTCTGACACAAGTAGACATACTTAAGAATTCTTAAGTATGCAGTTAATCAAAGTATAGATATTTTTTAGTAAAATTTTACCCCACGTACGTAATTTTAGGTACACATCACTGGTATGGTGGTCCTCAACAAAAACGTCAGTACTGGCCAATTGAGCGTCTAGTTCTACCAAACTACTCTTACGTCACAAAGGAAGCCGACAACTGCGCCGTCGCTGAACCTTACTGGCTGAACTCCGAAGGCATTTTCTACTACTTCGATAAAAAGGTTCCACTCTTCGTCGATCAGAATGACCTCGAGAAAAACGCTGCCTGCTTTATCGCACAAACGAAACCACCGTATTCAAGCAAGAGAGACAAAAACGACCTCATTTATGCCATCGGTATATTTGAAGATGTGAGACAAGCTCATGAGTTCGCTGTAGAGAAATACCTTGAGAAGCCGACAGGAATACCTGATGAACGAATGATAACGTACCCTATTTGGTCGACCTGGGCAAGGTACAAGAGGGATGTGAACCACGCCACTGTCTTAAAATTCGCAGACGAAATCACACATCACGGATTCCCTAACAGTCAGCTGGAAATTGATGATCTTTGGGAGACTTGCTACGGGTCCCAGATTGTCGATGAGAGGAGGTTCCCTAGCATGAAGAACACGGTGGATGTGTTGAGGGCGAAGGGTTACAGAGTGACGATGTGGACTCATCCGTTTATTAATAAGGGATGTGAGCCTTGGTATTCAGAAGCTAAGGCTAAAGGGTAAGTTCAAAGATTGTTTTTATCGTAGCATGTAATCAAATTGTTTGATTCTGAAGCTTAAGGGGACTTGTTTATAATTTGTTTTAGTATTTACTTGAGATCCTTAATTACGTAATTAACTTAATAAGAAAAATCAAATTGTACGTAACATACCTGATAACACAAAAATCTATTAAGTGGCCTACAATTGAAATGCGTTAGGCTCCGATTCGGAATTCAAGTTTATTTTCCACCTCCCACAGCAAAGCAATAAATTCCAACCTCCTTCGATATCTCTCTTTTCAATTTCACCATATTTGTCCAGTTACCTGGTATCCTCTGAGTACGGATCCGTGGAGACGAGCTGGTGGAATGACAACGAGACGACGACAGCCGTTATAGACTTCACGAAGCCGGACGCGCGCCAGTGGTACCTGGACCGAATGCACGCCTTGAAGAACTCCTCGGGAGTAGACAGCTTTAAATTCGATGGTGGAGAGTCTAGTTGGGCACCACAGGTATTACAGGAATAGTATTCATATTTAGCATTTAAAAGGGAGTATCTAGTGTTCTTAAGAAATCATGTAACTTGACTTTTGACTTTGTTAAGCTAGAAAGTTGCTTTTAATTGGGCAAATTGTTTAGGTTCCTCAAGAACTTCATGGTTTTAGACAAGGACACATTTACCTAAGTGTAACTTATGCCAAAATTATTGTTTTATAAAATTGTAGCTCTATACCACCTGTTACTTCTAGATCCCAGTTCTTAGAGGTGACATCAGAGACCAGCCGGGCGTGATATCAGCTGATTACGTCAGGACTGTGGCTCAGTTTGGACCTCTTGTGGAAGTCAGGGTTGGATATAGGTAGGTATAGTAAGAGCAAAATTTGCGCATTTGGAATAGGTAATGCAACTAGGTTTTTTTCTGTTTAGCCATTTTTAATAGAAATCAGATGCAGTTACTTCCGAAATTATCCATATAATTTTGCTACGAATCTTGCACATATGGAACAAATACTCCAATCTACCAAATTTTCTTCAGAACCCAGGACCTGCCGGTCTTCATCCGTATGATCGACAAGGACACCTACTGGACATACGAGAACGGTCTTCCGACCCTCATCACAACCCTCCTCCAGATGAACATGAACGGCTACTCACTTGTCCTGCCCGACATGATCGGTGGGAACGGGTACAACGAGCCGCCGACCAAGGAGCTCTTCATCCGGTGGCTGCAGGCCAACACCTTCATGCCGAGCATGCAGTTCTCTTATGTGCCATGGGAGTTTGATAATGAAGTGAGTGAGTTTCGTTAAGTTATAGGGTCTGAAGACCTAGACCGTTGCTAGGCCGAACTGAATGTAGTAAGCAATTTGGGGAACAATAGGAAACGATAAGAGGATAAAGATGGAATTGACAAAGCTGATTGATTGAGGGTATATAGAATTATGGTGGAGATTAAGAGCAGTAATTTCAGGGCTATGAATATTCATAAACGTTTTTACTGCTGGAGAACCGTTTCGAAACTTTTCTTGTGATATTTTATACTTTTGCCGGCCAGTTTGGACTCCAAACCAACCGGGGCTTGGAGTCGACCCAAGAACCACCATAGCGCCATTTAAATGTGAATCATCCTCACGAAACTATCCTACTACTATTATAAAGGCGAAAGTTTGTAAGTATGGATGTATGGATGTTTGTTACTCTTTCACGTAAAAACTACTGAATGGATTTGAATGAAACATTACCACAATATAGCTTATACATCAGAATAACACATAGGCTACAATTTTTGAGGTTTCTAATGTGAGGTCGTAAAAAAACACATTTTTTGCGCTTACATTGCAAACGCTGACTGAATCCTACAAGATAGATAGAAGGCAGGTATAAATTATAACTTATATCTTCTAACCACGCGGACGAAGTCGCGGGCAACAGCTAGTAAAAGTATAAGTATAAAATGTTGATATAATATAACTGACAATCTATTTGTTTGCAGACGGTAGAAATAAGCAAGAAGTACGTGCAACTGCACGCGCAGTACGCGCCGGAGATCATCAAGGCGTGCCAGCGAGCGGTGGCTGACGGCTCCCCCGTCAACCCGCCGGTCTGGTGGATCGCGCCCAATGACACCGAAGCTCATGATATTGCTGATCGTATGTTCTATTCGCTGTTATAATTCGTATATATGAATAGTTTAGGTTATCTGCTAGTTGGTATTGATATCTCAGGTTCCCTTTGTTGGGGTTTTGTTGGAGGACAAGTTTAGAGAAATACTATATAATAAACAAAGTGTACAATGAATACAAAACTACAAAGAGATTATTTGATAACGAAATGATAAAAAAATATTAATTTATTTTAAGGTAGAACTTAGCTAACTGAAGCTTTACTTTACAAGGTGATAAGCCCTATGATATTTGAGTTTAGGAAAGCTAAAGAACGATCTCCAATGGGTGTAGCCCATGTCCAGCAATGGACTGACACGCGCTGATGTTAATGGTGCCTCAATACTCATAGACATCTCGCCGTCTCTGACATCCACCGTTTTAAATGGTACATCTTTGGTATTTCCAGAATACCTCCTCGGCGAGAACATCCTAGTAGCCCCAGTTATCGAGCGCGGGGCCCGCTCGCGTGACGTGTACCTGCCCCACGGCTCGTGGCTGGCGCAAGGCGACCGCGCGCGCCCCCTGCCCGGCGGAGACTGGGTCCGCAACTACCCCGCACCGCTCGACACACTACCCTACTTTGTCAAAGTTTGAATACTAATATAGCATCGATGTAGAATTAGGAGTAGTATTCATTTTACTGTCAGCTGTATTACATACATAATATTTTATAATCGCAAAAGAATTACAATAGCAGTAGTTTCACGGTCAGAAACTAATTCGATTATATTGTTGGTATTATACCCATATTAAAATATTATAAGTTGTATTTTACAGTAACAATTAAACGTACGAAACGAAAAGTGTTGCTAGTGGTTATTATTAATTGACTTTTGTTGTGTATTACAATATAACAGTAACGAGAAGACAATATAATCGCATATAATTATTGTTGTAAATAGATATCTAAGTTATTTTGAAGACAAATATAATAAACACATTCATATATTATTGTTTGTTTAGCTTCAGTTTCCTTTTCAATTATTTAACCTTTTTTTATTAAAAAGAAACCATTCCTGCTTTAAAATTAATAGGTAATTATAGATCATTGTAAGCAAATACGTCAGCAACAGCTAATGTTAATGAACTAAATACAAGTGCTAACGAGAGCTCTTTCATTTGATACCCCACACGTCACTGTTTTTTTAGGTCTTCAATTTCTATCCACTAGATGGCGCTGTAGCGAATTAAGTCTGAGGTCAAGTAGGTAGACTATAAGCAGCAAACAATCAAGAGGCTTTAAACAAGACCTCATTTGTCTAATTATGATAACTTCTTTTAAATTTATGAGGCAAAATCCATACCTACATACATACATTCAGGTTAAATCATAACCCTCACTTCTTCGCCGTAGTCGGGTAAAAGTAATCTCTTCGATATTAGCTGAGTCACCCAGACTCAGCAATCTCGTTCAAAGATCAATCGATATTATTATGAGATGATACGCTTCAAGATACTGGACCAGTTATCACGACATTCAGTGTCTATTGGTAGAACACGATGGTGGGTCTAAAGGCGCTTGGTAAGATATGTGACTATTTTATACCTAATTCTTTTGTTTTTCAATAGGGATATTCGGTATTCGGCCACTTGTTTCATAATCTGATTATAGTACTATTTGGTATTCGATATTCAGCCGAATAGTACATCACATTACAGGAAGGACATGACTTTATTGCTTAAGATTTTATCTATTTATTCATGGCCAAATAACTATATATTTGGCCGATGATTATACCGGGTATTCGGCCGACAGTGCTGCTGAATATTCGGTATTCGGCTAAATCACTATTCGCAGCAACTCTAGTTTTATTACTATACTAGTTTAAATTAAACACCATAAGAGTGTAAAAAATTAAAAACTAAAAAAATTGCATTATCAGCAATTTTCTACTTGACGTTTTGAATCGATGGATTCACTATTCTACACTTTGATATTAGACCTCTACAGACTATTTTACTTCATGTCTGCCGTTAAGGGACTCACTATGTTTACAAATGATTGACTTTCTAGTGGTAACAGCGCTGATCACCGGGGCCTTTTCCGCGGCAGAAGTGGTTGGGCCTTCCATCCGCGGCGATGATGTCACTCTTACGTTGGAACCTGTCCTGACAGGAGGATTCAACGTAATTCTGATCGAAGGTAAGTAGCAAGGAAGAAAAGTATGTAAAAAGAAAGATGAACAACTCTTTCTTCTTATGCGTTCTAAAAATAGCACAGGTTTAGTGGCCAGTTTTTAAATTGAGTTTCTTGCGGATTCTTTTCCTCCTGAAACGCACTTTGGAAGTGTCCAATTAGAATCAGGAATATTAACGTTTTAAAGAGCCTAATTAAAATAGGGACCTTAAATTTTTTTTCGAAGAAATATTGCGAAATTTTGAACCTCCTGTTTGTATAAAGTCGGATCAAAACAAAGCTATCAAGGGAAAACTTACTGACGCAAATCACTGACAATCGAAGATATCATTGATTGAACTGTCAGTAAGAGTAAATAATGCGATCTTTCAACTGGTATCAGCAAGACAGATACCACTAAACACTTCAGTACTTCAAGACGTTTACACGTGTATGTGGATAAATTAACCTAATCTTATAAGGATAATGGCGAGTTTATTCCAATGTTTACAAAATGGTCTGCGAGATGTGATGCTGGATAGAATTAATTAGTTTTAACAAATTGCGGTCTTATCGCTGATTTTCACTACAAACTACTTCTTATTTATTATAGTTACATCAGGGTGGCCCGACTAGTTTCGGACACAATAGATATTTAGATTTTGGCTCAAGTAAATCAAGATACCTTGACGTTAAACCTGTAATCTTATCTTAACATAACAGTACAATCATCTTCTATGTTTCAGAAAATGAACGTTCAACTCTAGGCCAAATAGGCAGGACATTAGAAGGTCCTTACACAGTCGAAGAGATTGAAGGTGGAGTATTTGTACAGATCGGAAACGTAAACCTGACACTTAAAACAGTTTACGATGCTAGTGCTAAGGCAAGAGGGATCAAATTTGACTGGCAGGCCAGCGCAGCCCACAGACTGGAAGACTGCATTGATTTTGGTAAGAGGTCTATTGCAAATTAAGATGCTGCTAGTGATGATGGAATATGTTATGTATACGCGTTGTTTTTCTAGGCTCCAAACATTGGTACGCGGGTCCGATGCAAGTTGATCAACTGTATCCAATAGAAAACGCTACCCAGGTATACAAAGCCAGCTATATCCAGGAGATAGATAATGCCGCCATCATAGAAAGATACTGGCTTAACTCTGCAGGAGAATACATATTTGTCCACGACAAAGTCCCTCTATTCTTTGACTACAAAAATATTATGAGCAACCACATCTGTTTCGGAGCTCAAATTGCTGGACCTTACTCATCTCAGAGACCACGCACAATACTGACTTATGATATGTGGTTTTTGGAAAATGTTAAGGAAGCTCACAAACATGCCGTAGCTAACTATTTAGGCAAGCCATCAGGCACGCCTGACTTCCGCATGGTCCAGCATCCTGTCTGGTCTACATGGGCACAGTATTCAAGAGAAATTAACGACACGAAACTTTTGGACTTCGCTCAGCAAATCAGGGATCATGGTTTTGAAGATTCTCAGCTTGAAATCGACGACCAATGGGAATTGTGCTACGGGTCTCTGACGGTAGATGAGGCGAAGTTCCCGGATTTCAAAAAGACGATTCAGGACATTAGGGCTCTGGGCTACAGGGTCACAATCTGGGCGCATCCGTTCATCAACAATAACTGCGAGCCTTGGTACTCTGAGGCCTTGAGAAATAAGTTAGTTTGAAGACTTATTTTAATGCTCTAAGTTTTAGTAAAAATTAGTTTCAAAATGTATCATTCCATCCAGCGTTGTGGTCGTTACTCATTCAAAAAAATATTTTGTACGTCATCATTATGATGTCCATCTTCGCATAATTAACTCGTACTTGTAGCTACTTCGTCGTAGATGAGACGGGCAACCCGAACACTTCCTGGTGGAACAACAACGGGTCCATCCCGGGATACATCGACTTCACGAATCCGGAGGCGGCTGAGTGGTACTACCAGAGGATGAAGGCTGTGCTCGACACCTACGATATAGACAGCGTGAAGTTTGACGCTGGAGCGGCTCCGGAGGTAAGAAATACTTTATAAAGCTTGAGAAAAAATTAATATGTTTGATTAAACAACAAAGTACAGCAACTTTATTTGTTGTAGATCGCTGTCCAGAGGGGTGACATCGAACTGCAGCCGCATCATCTTGTTCAAGCGTACGCCAAACTATGCGCACGATTTGGTGGCATGGTTGAATTCAGAGCTGGATTTAGGTAACAATTTGCGGACCATTTGATCATATCATAAAGGGAATTATACATATTTGTTTAGATAAAAACATATTTCTTTGTTATCAAATCCGTGCAAAATGTTACCACATGCTAAAATCGGAAAAAATATCAAGCGAGCTTTAAACCTCCAATAAAACGGTTAATCATGTTTGTTTGATTCAAGCAAGTTTATTTTAAACGAAAAACTGTCTGTATACCAGGACTCAAGACCTCCCTATCTACGTTCGGATGTGCGATCGCGACTCCATCTGGGGCCTCAACAACGGCCTGGCCACTACCATCACGACGACCTTCCAGATGAACCTGAACGGGTACCCCTTCGTCTTACCTGACATGATCGGAGGGAACGGTTTTAATTTGGAACACGAGCAAGCTGACCTGCCGACTAAGGAGCTGTTCATCAGATGGGTCCAAGCCAACACCTTCTTACCAGTGATGCAGTATTCGTATGCTCCATGGAATTTTGACAATGAGGTGAGTAAATACACGTAGTATTGTTAAAAGTTATAAAATTAAATATTATATTATATAACCACTGTACTGAGACCAAGATTATCTAGATAGAACATATGCTTACATCATCATCATCCATAGCTTTTGTCCTTCCACTGTGTACGTAGGCCTTCCTTTTCTCGTGATGCTACGGTCCCGACTCTCGTGTCAGCCTCATCCAGACCTGACCCGAAACCTTAGTTATATCGTCGACCCATCTTGCTCCCGAACGATTCTTATGCATTTCCTTGGCTAATATTCTGTCACCGCCTTAGTCCACCTACCGCGACTTCGTCTTGCGTATGCTTACATACGATTCATTAATTCCCCAGACTGTACAAATCAGCAAGAAGTACACCGAGCTGCACGCGCAGTACGCGGAGCTGATATTCTCGGCCATGGAGGCGGCCGTCAGCGACGGCACGCCCGTCAACACGCCGCTCTGGTGGAGCGACCCTAACGACCAAGAGGCGCTGCTTATATGGGACGGTGTGTACTATGCCTTGCCTGCCTGACTTGTTCTGAATTTATCAGTTTCAAGACTCAAGTAGATATGACTACATTAATTGATCATGTAACAATGCATGGATTTCCACAGTATTGTGCCCTACCTACCTAACCTAGATTTATTTGTTATTTGGCACCAACCACGAATTGCAACTTCTATAAACCACGATCAAGACTAGTTACTTAGTTAGTTAGCTAAGTTGATCTCAGTAAGTACCAGAGAAATTTACTGTCCTGGAACCCGCAACAAGATGGATCAGTATCAAAAGCGATTGTATCTTTACTTGTGTTACAGAGTACCTCCTAGCCGAAACTATCCTAGTAGCCCCGGTGTTGACCGAGGGCGCTACCTCCCGAGACATCTACCTGCCCGCCGGCACCTGGTACGAGGAGGGCGACCGCGCGAGGGCTGTCGAAGGCCCCATCTGGATCAAGAACCACCCCGCACCGCTAGACGTGCTCCCATACTTCGTCAGAGACAAACAGAATGTTCCCGACGCCGGTACTACTCTCTACACGTCTGCTGCCCTAGTACTTTTAGGCTTGGTAGCGAACATTGTTCATTTGATTTAAATCAAAAGAATTATTTTGAAAATAATCCATTTTCAATTTGGGACCTTTCCTTTAAAATTTATATTTTGTTTGTTATTTTTAAGTGTTAGCAATGAATAAATGTTGTAAAATTCTTAATGTTGTTTAGCCTCCAAAAGTGATGATAAAAATATTTATTTATTTCAGCCATAATTGCACAAGTCTAAATTCCACTTATCTACTTAATAATGGAATTTAATCAGACTGCCAGCATAACACAGTGGTCAAAGCGACAATGCCCAATGTGTACGAGCGACGGGTTCGATAGCCGAGTAAGACAAGTATGCATGATCCACAAATACTTGATCTAAGCCCGGAAGTCTTTGAGCATATGATTTGAATGTTCCTGAAATAGCTTGCGACACAGGAATTTAAATTCTTAGTGCCTTTTAGTCCCATCCTTAATAATAATAATAATAATAATATCATTTATTTGCATAAAATGTGGTACAAGAGTTGGTATACAATTTTTTTTACAGAGCAAGACACATTCCGCGGTTATAGAACAGCATGCAAATGTTTGAGAAAATTTAAAATACCTACATTAGTTGACATACAAGCACATGACATATTATAATAACAAAATTATGGAAAACAATTCGCTAAACCAAAGAAACACAATACATGAAAAAAAAAAAAATTAAAATTACAATGCATTTCTAAAATGATAAGACTGAGACGAATATTTTTTTAAAAACTCCTCTACAGAATAGAAATTCTCTTCAATTAACCAGATTCGTAAGGACCTACAGAACTTCAGATAGGGCAAGTCGACTATGTTCTGAGGCAGGGAGTTATAAATCAGAGGTGCCATGTAGACACAACTACGCCTGCACATTTCGAGACGAGGAATCGGCATCTCTAAATACGAATGAGTGACCTTTCGTTTGTTTGTATTGTTTTTCCTTTGAAATAGTTCGAGATTGCATTTGACGAATTTGGCCACTTCATAAATATACATGCTAGGGACAGTTAATATTTTTTCTGATTTGAAGATGGGCCTACAAGAGTCTGACCATTGAAGATTAAAGATCGCGCGAACACATTTTTTCTGTGCAATAAAAACCCGCATTAAATCTGCTGTATGTCCCCAAACTACTATGCTATATCGGATAACGGAGCACACATAGGCGTGGTACACCATTAAAGATGTGTGTTTCGAAGAAGAATCTTTGATTCTTTTTATGGCAAAGACCGTTTTATTAACTTTTTTACAGACGCTATCAATATGATCTTTCCATGCAAGGTGTTGATCTACTACGATACCAAGAAATTTAATGTTTTTGACCTGTTCGATGGGAGTATTATTACAAGTAATGTCAATGTTTTTTGATTTGCTTTTATGTGATCTAAAGTTAATAATTTTTGTTTTATCTAAGTTTATTTTTAGTGCATTTATATCAAGCCATTTAGTTATGTCTGTTAGTATTTGATGTATTTCGGTTTTAAAATTTTCTTCTTCCTTACACCGTATAATTACTGAAGTATCATCCGCAAATAGAATACAATCATGATTATTCACTACTTGTGGAAAATCATTGACGTAGATGAGGAATAATAAGGGACCTAGAATGCTTCCTTGTGGTACTCCAAAATAATTACACCTGGGATTGGAATCAAAATTCTCGAGAGTATTGGTTTTACTGTCCTTTATTCTATAGATCCTAAAACTTATTTCTCATCGACACATTCTCTTTAACAGTCACCGTCATGAATTATTAGAAGTCTAAATTAAACGGCGACAGAAACAAAATTTAAAAACGATGTACAATAAATTAGTAACTTCAGATGGGCCAAAAACAAAGTACAACTAATATAAGGTTTACCTGAACTACCAAATAAAAAACCAACAGTATTCTTAAACTATATTTATTTTTACATTTAATATGTTAGTTAACAGTAATATCCTTGACGAGTCCTTGGCCTAGTATCCTGAAGTCTTCTATCAGAGCTTGCACGTTCACGCGGTATTTAGTCTCGCCCTTACTTGGTATTGGCTTCAGACCTGTTGCATTTGTCAACTGTGAACAAAAGAGATTATATTAAAATATTTTAAAATTTATCACAATGTTAGTTATACTCCTTGAAAAGAGAAAAAAAATATATGCATATTGAATAGGTCTGACATCGGCTACTATCTACATATTTTACGTAATCTGAAATGAAAAGGGTTATCCCTAATATTTTCGTGATTTCATCGTTTTTTTCTGTACCATAAATTCCCTAGAAATAATTTATATTAATCTTTCTAAATGAATCAAATCACGACACTACTTGTATGTTATGTTTTACCGCTATCTACAATAAAGTTATGTGAGTGTTATTTAGCTTATCATGTAGATCCGTAAACACTATAGCTATTTACTTCGATATTGTTCTATTAGAGATTGCTTTATCGAGTAAATTGTTCGGTAACAAAATCAATTATTAAAGATGTTTTTATCGATTACTATAAATACACTATAATTAATCAATAGCAGTTTGTCAATTGCACATTACATTGGGAAGGTCAAGATGATTTCTTTAAAAAACGCACACTGTCCAAATTGGGCACAAAAATTAGGTTATATTATTTTTAAGATTCTTGTTTAATATCATTTGTACCTTACATTTATATTGGGCGCTGTAAGAGTCCCAGTGCAAGGCAAAAGCTCTTTTTCTGGCCACCTGTAGACAGTTCCATGCAAAGAAATCTGTGAAAATAATCAATGAAATACCTGAAACTCTCTATCCTCCTTAATGTCAGGTGTCCACAGCACAGCTATCACCTCGCCTCCGTACAAGTCGTGGAAGAACAAAGCGAACTCACTGTACGCGCTCTGTAATCATAAATAACGTTTTTTTTTTATTTAAAGGATAACAAATCAATAGATAACATGAAAATGAAAATAAACCTTAACAATATGGTCATAAAGTTCAATTCCTTCAATCATACCTAATCGAGACGAGAGGAGAAAATGAATATATATTGTAGTTAACCTAAAAAACACATACGAACAAAATCTAACCCTAACCCCCAAACCATAAGGTTCAAAATCCTTACCCTCAGCTCTTCCAGGTACTTCAAGACGGGATGGAACTCGACGACGGGTATGACTTCATGGCCGGGTGTTTCTGGAAGCTTCTGCAGCCGCGGAGGGGAGTCCACGCGCTCGAGGCAGTGCGGGACCAGCGGCCGGTGAAGGTGGATGAGCACGTCGTAGCCCGCCAGGGAGGGGACGAACATAGGCTGGTAGAAAATATGTTAATATAATTAAATTCTTTTAAATTTGTTATAGGGAACATGGAATGCGCCCTCCAGAATATTTTTTAATAGCATGCTATTTTAAATGCTATAGTTATAACAAGCTATAAGAAAAAGCGGCAGCCAACTGAACGCGTAGGTTATAATTTTATTACCTACGCATTTTGGCTGCGCTGTTAGCATCTTGTTGAGGACGATTGAGGCAAGTGTTAATGCTAAGAAAAAAAAAACATGCTATGTTTTGGCGCTTTACGTTATATTAACCACCACTAATGATAAGGTTTCAATCATTTCCTCTTTCCCACATGAACATGTTCTAGAACACATAATTTACAATTTTATCATCTCACCAGTATGTTGTCCCTGTACTCCGTGAGCAGACTGCCCTCCACATAGCGCAGCGTGGCGGCGGCCAGCGCCCGCGCGCGCGCCAGGACCCGCGCGTCGGGCCGCGGCCGCGCCAGCCCCGGGGGGTCGTAGGCCGACACTATGCGGGGACTGCCCGGGGACTCCGGGGAGAACTGCTGCTCTAGCTTTGTTATGTCTTCACCTGGAGGAGAAATAGTGGCAGGTTGTGTGATTGAGTGTATGTGAGGAATATGGTGTGAATTATATAAAATAGAACACACAGTAATCAATAGAACACAAACATGTAACATAAATACAAAATGTTCTTTAAAGGCAATGTGCTGCTTGGAAGTTCGTGGCGCCCTTCTCGCGCAGCAAAAGCACTTGGGAAGCGATGAAGCTGTCTAATGCAAATTGACCTCAAAAAATTCAAAAAGTGCTACTTAATAGCCTAATTTGAATCAATTAGTTAATAAGTTGATCAAGCGAAAACCCACTTCCGACTTATTTCTTGTAAAAAATATTTCTCTACAATAAAAATAATATACTCACGAGTCAAATCATCATTAAAGTCCAGTACAATGACATCTCTTGCCCAATCAAAGTCCGTCAACAACCGTAGCACCCTGTATAGCCCAACAGTGGGCGAGGCTGGTGGCTGGGAGGGCTGCGGCTGCAGGAACACGGCGGCCACCATCAGGTCGGCCACCAGGCACGGGAAGTGAGGGTCGGAGAGCAGGTGCGAGGACAACCAGCGCTTGAACAGGCAACACGTCGCGCCGAACGACGGGTGCTTTTGATGTAACCTGTGGTTTGTGAAGCAAGGGTTCTGAGTCTTGGTGTCTAGTGATTTGTATGTTTGTGAAATTGCCGCGATATTAGGATTAAATTCCTTAATGAGAGAACCACACCCGGTCCTTTCCTAATAAAAATAACAAATATGAAACACTAAAAAACTGTCCACTTATTCAATATGCTCGAAGATTTGTGCTGCCATATACGATGGTCAATATAACAACATGTTATTTTTTGCTTTTGAGGATTTCATACAATGGATAAGTAATTTACAAGATTTAAAAAGTAAACATTGAATATTTAAGAGAAGCATAAATCATTAATTGTTACAACAACACAGACGTGTAAAATTGTTTTATCTTTTATTGACCCTAATTATGACTAAAATTCAAAACATTTGTATAAGACAATACGTAATTTTTTGGTGTACAAGGAAAAAAAAATGCGAGATGTAAGAATAATTTTTTTTTTTGGACTAAACAGATTTCTTGTCAGATACTGTAATAATAAATTCATGATATCCTCTCACCCGTGCAGCGCCCCCCTCAACTTCGGCAGCAGCACAGTCTCGTTCTGAAGCCTCTCACTCTCTTCACTCTCTCTATACTTAACAACCCCATTCTCCTTCTCCCTCCTCAATAGCGTTATCTCTTTCGGGTGCGCGATCTCAAGCCGGAATACGAGCCCGTTCTTTAAAACGTCTATGTGTGTAGGTGAGGCTTGTGTTGGTAATGAGTATTGCTTGGTCAGGGATTCTGCTATCTGAAGGTGGAAGGCGGCCTTTAGACATCTGAATGCGTGGATTTCGCCGGGCCATTTGCCGCTGTGACCTGAAATTGTTTTAGAAGTTGAAAGATTTATGCCTTTACCAGCTTTTTTCAGCCTTTTTCACTACCCTAATGCTGAATGTTGAGGTGAGGAACTGTGTAATATCGATCTATTCAAAGTTTTTTCAATTTGAATGAAAGTTTTTTTTTTGCTACGCTAAATTATCTATAGAAATTTCACATTAATAGATAGAGTATAATTCTTACAGAATGAGTTTACAAATCGGAACAACTGGATAATATTATCCAAATCATTTTCATTACACAAACTCCTTGCGTCGTTGGCTCAGCGACCCAAAATGTGTGTTGGCCTGATACGAGAGAGCGCCACTTTCCCCAATCTTTAGCCAAAATTCTATAGTTCAAAAGTCTTTATGTCTCTCTTATAACATTAAATCATTAAATTACATGACCAACAAAACCTAAATATTCATCTTACCTAGTTCCACGACCGCCTTGCAGACGGGCGTGTACTCCGGCAGTACAGGCAGCCCGTCCCTGGTGATGTCCTTGACAAGGCAGCTGTTGCCTCTCTTCCAGGGGTTGTGAGGCGCCGCGCGGGGCAGGGCCGGGACTGGACAGCTGTAGCTGAAGATTGGGGACACTCCTGTGGAGCAGGGACAAGATTAATGTGCTTTGCCATAAGGAAAGGGGAATAGTCGACGTGTCCGATGAGAATGTATGGGAAAGCATTGTCGGAAGGACTTTAGACGCAATCTATTGCTATTAATCGCGTTTCATTATGGCAGTGCGATGTGCGGTCGCAAGCTCGTACTTAATGGTGCAGACTGTTAGAACCAAGCCTCAACTATATGCTTCGATATCGCATGCTATTTGAAATTAAAGAAAAAACTTTTAAGAATTCCAGTTCGACGCAAAATAGATAATTTTGCATGAATTTTGCTGTCTTATTATTTAAGTGGGTCGGTAAAATTCGGTGTCCATACGAATTCAATGTTTGTGAAACCCCGCACGACACAAGGATTAAATTCTTTAGAATCGTGTAACGTAAATTCATCAGTCATACAGTATTTTACAAAATGTATTCACATTGGAATACAATCCACCACATAACCCTCCCTCCACTCACCATACACAGCGCTGATATCGAGCGGCAGCTGCGTGAGCTGGCGCAGGTCGCGGCGCAGCAGGTCGAAGGCCTGCAGCGCGCGCAGCGAGCCCTCCTCCGGGCCCGCGCCCGCCCCCCGCCGGGCCAGCAGCCCCTCCAGCTGCCACGACACCTGGAACAGCTGCGAGGGGGCGATGCCTGGGGAAGGTGGGAGAAGTTCTTATATGATAGGTAACAAGAATAAAAATAAAGAGTTTGAAAATCATTATTAAATGATTGGGAATGTCGCTTGACGTCATTGTCGTATAAAACCCCAAACCCACAGCGAACCATGTCGCGAATTCGATCCCTGCTTTCAGCAAGCATTTGTGTGATCCACGAATGCTTGTCCTGAGCTAGATGTCTCTGTGAATGTTTATCATAGTCCGATCAAATCAGCTCTACATTTACTACGCTTCATGATGTTACTAAAAGCTACGATCACGATTTTCAACAATAAGTATAACAATATAACGATAAAACATCTAATATGACGCCACAATCAACCGGCTCCAATCACATTACCACACCCCAACACTCACCATACTTAAGCTTCATGAGGTAGTCGACTATCTGCTTGGTAACAGTCCGCCTCTCAGCCTGGGCCTCCCCCTCCCACACGCAGGTCTCCGTTATGGAGCCATCCTGGAAGCGACGGAGCTCAGACTTGTCGCCCCAGAACGCCCTGTGGAAGTGTATGGGATAGTGAAGTTAATTTCGGGAGTATAAGGTTTGTTTTGCAATGCCAAGATTGATTCGAGATACAAATGTAGCAATTTTCTTAAAAAAAAGTATGGGATTTTTTTTTACTTCAGCTACACTACAGATATGATCTGTTTGGCAAACAGATACGTCAATACAATGACAAATTGTATTGACTTAACTGTTTGAATAGACGTACCACAAAATATTTTCTATCATGAACAAGAAAAAGCTTTAACTAATTTATTCAATAATAATTTGTGAAGTTGATTGATCTTACCTGAACTGTTCGGCTTCAGGCAGGTTGGCGGGAGGTCCTTTCTCCACCACATTCATAGCATTTTCTGGGTTGAGTATGAAGCCAAATGATAATTTTGGGTCTACCCTGCAATGGCAAAATATTATATTACATTCTGTTAATGTGAAAGTAATAATATGAGATACACAAACCAACAAAAAAATTGTCAACCACATTCGTATTCTTTTTGTTTCAGGACAATTTGAAGGTATATATATAGAAATAATCAGGACCTTATTTCGTAGAATTTGGAAAGGTTAAATTAAGGGAAACATCCATACACTTTATACATACAATAAAATTTTCGCGTTTATAATATTGGTAAGGATGGTAAGATAAACAAACAGAACATACCCAGCCCTTGCCTTATCCAAGGTCTTCTTTATGGGCCAAGAAAAGTCATCCTCTATGATAGGTTGTATTAAGTCCACTCTGTTGCCCAGTCCTTTAGCCAACAGAGTATACAGCACATCAGCTACCAGGCTCAGCTGTTCAACACCATAGTTCACTTTAGACTCCCTGGAGGTCTTAGATAACACTGATTCTTTTATCTGTGATAGGTTTTTGAATCTGGAATATATATTTTGAGGTAATCACACATATACACAATAAAGAAGTTCTTAAATATTTAAATGTTGTCATTGACTTGTATACATGTCAAGTAAAGGATAAAGATATTTTGCTTTTGCTGCAAGCTGGCGTTCTTCTGGTCTCCTCATTGTGTATTGATGATGATTGCCAGTGTCTTAGTAAAATCATGAAATTAATAGTACCGTGAGGGATCAGACTGGCAGTAGTTGCATGTAAAATATGCTATTTGAATGGAACTGATTAGACTGGGAGTTAATCCCACATAGATTGGAAAGAAAAAAGTAAGTTCGAAATATTTACCTCAACAGGTGATCAAACTTCATCAAAGGCCTGACAGGTGTCATGAATAACGGTAGGAAGCTATTGATCTTCCCATTATCCAACATCTCCACAGCCAATGCACACTCCCTTTTCAACGCAGAATAAGTTCCTCGGTTCATCTGCCACAGTATGTTATAGTATCCAGTCTTGTCTACGAAAACTACAGGGAAGTGTTTATGGAAGTCGTCGATAGATGGCGCTGAGTCACCTTTGTGGAGTGATATGCCTTTTGTGTCGAGTTCTGATGCTTCTGTAATTAAAAAGGATATCTGTCAGTTGGTTGACTTTTTCTAACCAAAAATTCACTTCATTCCAGGTCTCTTCAAGTGTTATAAGGGGATTGGGATATTGTTTTACATGGATGGAATATTTACTGAAAGAATACTTGAAAAATGTATTTATGATTTGAAAAATCTTCGTACTAAGCATGCAGCGGTAACTCTGCTATGTAAAAGCTGTCACAAAGTATAGTATATTGAATTGTAAAAAAGTATTATATAGTAACCTAAATAAAATAAATAACTTTTGACTTTTATTTTGTACTTACTTAAAGCAATCCAAATGTTCCGCACAATTTGATAGCTGCTCATAATATTGTTTATTCTCTTGATTTGTACATAATATGCCACTAACAAACATACAACATATCCCGATACTGGTAGATTCCTTTGACGTAACCATATTTTCAACAACACTGCGGCCTGTTTTAAATTGTCACTTTTTGGTAGGAATTCATTTAAAAATTCTTGGTTTGTAGAAGCCGTTAAGTCTGCTAGTACACTACTGTTGTAATACGGTGTTGGAGGACCAATTTCAGTACTGTTTTCAGAGTCATCTTTAAACAACCATGCTTCTCGCAAGTTGTTGCGGTCAGGGCTAAACCGATTTAGCTTGTATGCGTCACTCTCACAAACAAGGTGAATACGTACTGAAAGGTGGTTGCCAAGTTTACCCACAGGTTTGAAATCTAGGACTGGTTTTGTTTCACAACTGTTAACATAGGAATACTGCAGATCTTCAATTGTATCTAACTTAGATAAGTGTGAAGCAATACATGCTAAATACGCAGCTCTTTTTTTATGATATTTATAGTTTATTGAGTCATTCTTTGTGTATGTTTCACTTGGCACAGTTATCTGTAAATCTACTCTGAGTTTGGAGTTTATTGAACATCCTAGCCCATATGAACCTTTAATTTCAACATCAGAAAATTTATGAAACTGAAATACACATTTTGTTGTCATCAACTGCTCATTCACAGGGATTTTTAATTTAAGCTTTTTTGCAAGAGTATTCGTTGATAAGTCATACTCGGTATCGTCATCAGGTATTGCTAGTAAATGAGTTTTTAACTCTGTGAAAAACTGTTGAAACTTCTTTTCTGTTTTTTCTTTCACTTTTACTTCCTGGATAATTTCGTCGACTTGTAGCCTAAATAGATTAGAGTTGAATAGACTTTCTGTCTCCTGTAATCTATTTAATTCATTAACTGTGGGTTGTCGATATAAACTCTTCGTTCTAACCCGTTTTGGCGCATCTTTAGGTTCGTCATCTGCAGCTCGTTTTCCATTCTCATTGAGGATCTTAGACACTCCAACGTCCTCAGAAATAGGGGTCTTAATATTCTATAAAGTAATAAAATAAAATTACCACTACTTTCCGTACAATATAAGGAAATGTGTAGGTTACCGTAACATTACTTTTTTTTCTTAAATATAACAGAAACTACCAACATTTTTGGAAAACATATTTTAGAGCATATGAAAACAACTTACCCGTTTAACCATGTTAGCAAAACTAATACGGAACTCACTGAAACTTTGTAATTATTTCATGAAGATTAGGTTATAAAAGTATAAACAACGTGCGCAACATTGCTTTGACTTTTGACATAACAGAACAGATGTCATTTTGATTTTGACAAACACGTTTCGTTACGCACCGTCACACGTCACAACTTTACTTACCAAAGGGCTTTAAAAACCATGATTCTGTTTAACTCTTTCATTTTAGAGTATCTAGTGTTTTGATTAATAGTCTCGAGAGCTCCATAGGGAAAGATGATCTGAAGCAGGGATGTGAATTTATATTAAATTTTTGATACGGATATAAGATATGAAACTTTAGTTCCGGAGCCGGTTCTAGATGTTATTTTTTATACCGGATATCCGATAGTTTCGGTTGCGGTACTCCCTACCATCCCGGATCTGAAGCATTTAGTTATTTAACCATTTCAGGTACCTACCTTTACATTTTGTTTGTATATACCAAACTAGACACGTTTGCTTTATAAGCATTAATACTATTAGACTAAGGTCTCATGCAACTAGCATGAGATCTTTGCTTAAAAGCTCCTATGGGCTACGATGAGCATGATAAACTACGGCGCAATATATTTTTGCGCTAGAACTTGTGTAAAAACATAATATTACTATAATACTAATGAATAAATAAAACATCATAACACAGTTTATAACTTTAATTTTATAATGCGAATTCGTGTTCTTACACATTTTGATGAGATTGTGGACGTTCGAGGAAAAATAAATATCGTCAATATAAATGTCTGTTGTACCATCTTCTACAAGCTACCCTTAGACTCCATTGGATTCTTTATAACAATAAAAAAATATTTACAATATTTTGGTAACATAGATTCTATCTCAATTATTGATATAAATACTAAGATTGCATAGCAATACTGCGAGTAAAACTACTATTGAAATCGACTACTTATCTAACGTAACAGTAAGCTTTGGTAGTTACTGTTTACCGAATACAATTTTATTGTATTTTTGGCCGAATCAAGATGCTCGAGGCATCGTTCCTCCATTATTCTATACAGGCAAGGGGGACGTTCATACAGCCTAATTAAGTTTAGAGATGATGGCGTTGGTGTAGCCGCTGCACGTGCCGTTGCCGCCGAGGTCTCCGGTGAGGGACTTGCCCTCGCGGAGGACCTCGTAGCAGGCGTTCTGCACGCGGTCCGCGTGGTCGTTCAGCTGCAGGTGACGGAGCATCATGATGGCGGACAGCAGGAGGGCAGTGGGGTTGGCCATGTCCTTACCCGCGATGTCGGGGGCAGTTCCGTGCACCTATAAACAATACATGATAAGTCTCATTTCTAAGTAGAACTATTGGGTCTTACTAAAATTATTCAGCCTTATTATTAGCACTTGTCCATAAAAAACAACTATCACACTACCTTTCCAAAAATTCCTGTCATATCTCAGACTCTCAGATCAATGATTAGCTTGTCCGCAGAGATAGTAGCCGCGAAACGTTGCGCACAGTAAATTTGGCGTTAAGACCTATACTACTAGGCTACCCGTGCGGAATACAACAATCAGTTCTCCTATCTGCCGTTGAACAAACTTCTTACAAATTCTTTGATTTCTATAGACAAAACCGAACTGAACAGAGTGCATAAGGCTGCGATACCACAAGGGATGTGTAGTATAGTAAAACATTATGTGGGTCTATGCAATGGGCTATTCTATATTCTGTCGCTGTGATGATAAGATTATAATAGGTATTTGAAAAAAAAAAAAACAGTCCGTCCGTATAAATTTTATGACTATTGGCTCTTGTACACTTATCGATAGCTTCCTTTATTGTGAAAACGCAGCCTTAGTTTTATTAGTCAGTTAGTATCCGTAAAATAAACTTACCTTCAGTTACAAGTTGTTAGTAAAACAAATGACGCAGCAGTTTTTGTAATGCATTTATTCGGCTACTTATTTACATAAATTAAACTAAACAGTTTACTTAAACATAAAGCACTATTAAAATCGGGTTTCACAGCATTCAGTGTACTTATTACAGTATATTTAGCACGATGACAATCATAAATAAACATTATAAATAAAGAAGAATGCATGATGTAAATTATAAATAAGATTAGGCAGTGAATTAGTTTTATTTGTCGTTTTAAAATAGATAAATACATTTGTGTTCATTGTTTATCATAGATATACATTTAATTTACAATATCTTGACATTTTTAATATATTGTACCATTTATTGTCAGATTGTCATTTACATCAGTTGTTGTATTGATTGCAATAGACAAGATGATTTAGAACTTATCATTTTTGTTATAATTCTTGAGATACTATACGAAGGAAACTCACATGGAACTGAACTGCTTGGCTAATATTCTAACGTGCAGATAATACCTGTGATAAACACGGCGTTCCATAGCATAGTGTGAAAAGCCTGTATCTGTATCACACTGCTTTAAAATTAGACTTGGAAATGACAACTAAAATAATAATACTAAAGAAATACGTTGAAGAATTAATGTAATTATTGTACTAATAAAGCAATGAGGTAGAATAAACCAATTAAAATAATTCCATCGCATCGTATCATGGTCGTAGTAAATGCGATTTTTAATTCAAATTAAAACTACGGATAATATAACAGCCGTTTATCACAAAGTACAATACGATTTTCAACTCACATCCTTAGGCAATAAGGCTTATGTATTATTAATTTGCAAGATGTTTGTGTAAACCCTGGATTCTTTTAAATAAATACTTATACTCGCGAAGAAATTTGAACATAACACAGTTTTAATACTTGTTTCAAAAATACTATTTAAATGCTGTTTGCAAAACAAAATGGTAACACACAAAATTATAGCTATAAATCTATGCATAAGCTATGGCTAAAATTAAGTTTATTTGATAAATTAAACGGATCCAACTAAGTTATGTTGTCACACTCATGTCAGCATGTGTCTATCATTTTAAATGATCCGTTACACAAGTTAGAGTGAGACAACACTTTTCTCTCCATTCTGTACTCATTTCTATAATATTAACCTTACATATTAATTCAAACGATCACACTATGTACATAATAATCTACAAACTGATGAATATTAGCATAATCAAAAACTTATTTTGTTGTTCTCCTAAAACCATTTAAAGTAGACACCTTTCTTGTTCTTTTCCTCCTTTATATTTTTTGGCTTAGGTTCATTGTACAGGTAAGTCAATTAATTCCTCGCCTTGCTTGCATGGTTAGATTGACAAATATCCTGTAATCTATCGTTTAACACACTTCAAAACCATACCTTATCCAAATAATTTATCAATAAACACAAAGAAAACGCAGTTGACAAGCAGATCTATGTTCTAACGGAATGTATATAAATAGGGAAATAAATTACACGTTCAAATACTTCTTTGGCAGTTACACCTTTAGTGAGATGTTGGCCGAGACACTGAGACACGCAGGTATAATTAATTAGTTACACTAATGTAATTATAATTATTATTGTTGGATTAAATTTTGGTTCGCTCTTTGACATGCGGCCGGTGGTTGTAGGTGATGTCATTGCGTGATGACAACCAGTAGGCTCCACTGCTGGCTCGATCGTCAGCTAACGACGCTGATCGATAACACTCGATGTTAGTTTTGGTTCAACAGTAGCATTTTAGGACCGAATCATATTCGAATCCAAACCAGAACCAAACTAGATTTGGGGGTAAGCATTATTAGCCAGTGATTTTGTATAAATAAATTACGTAAGACAGCACCTTACTACAATATGTTTTTGTTTGAACTGCTTAGTCAGTGTCTCATCCAGCACCTCAAGATCTCCAATTAATCTCATACAAATAAGCGATATTCACACATCTCTAGAGTAATGCAAAACGCTTACTAATAAGTAGGTCAACAATTTGATCTATTTATAATTGAATTGAACTATTATCTGTACCGTTACTGATACTACCACCATCTGTTACTGGGACTAAATACAATTATATTCTCGTACACAATAATTAATATTTAAACAATGTATATCACTTGGAGTTTGGTTGCATGATTTTATTATTGTGTAAAAGGCACATACGTCAAAAAAAGAAATAAAAAATATAGAATAATAATATATAAAAAAAAAACATACTTAAAGTATGTGAAAGAGCTGAGTTGGCTGCACATGAATTGGAAATAAAATAAATTGTTAATTTCAATACACGGTGATTTTTTAGTCGTCTTACAAAAGAAGCCCAGTTCAAGTATCCGACGTAAAATACCCCTAGCTGTGATTACTATTTTTTTATCATCAACTAAGATCATAAGTACGAAGAAAAATTAAACAAGACAAATCTGAAAATACTCTTAAAAATTATCAAAACGCCGCCGCCCGCGCCCCTCACCATTGTTACAAGGCTCGGACCGCTCTCGCAACAGAGCTTTATTTCTAAAAAACTACGAGTTGCATCATAATGTTGAATAAAATTGTATTTTAAATTTATTCAAATTTCATAAATACCTATTTTTTTTTTTATCATGAACGTGTTCTAGTCATTGGATACACGAACTGGGCTGCTTTTGTAAGACGACTAAAAAATCACGGTGTATATTGATAAATGTTTTTCACTCCCTTGTGTTAATGAAATCAATTTAAATACTGTTGGCTTGTCATGTAGCTAGGAGCACGTTCTACGCCTGATCTGTTATGATTGAAAACTTCAGCTCTGTGTATAATTGAATCCTGAAGGGATATTGGATGAAGATAAGTGTACATAGTCCCCGAGTGCAGCCTACTGCAGGTGCTTGATGATCTCGTTGGTGTACTCTGTGCAGGAGCTGGTCCCGCCGAGGTCCTCGGTGAGCACCCGGCCCTCCTTGAGCACGGAGAAGCAGGCGGCCTGGATGCGGTGGGCGTGCTGCGGCAGCCGCAGGTGCTGCAGCATCATGACGCCCGACAGCAGCAGCGCCGTGGGGTTGGCGCGGTCCGCGCCCGCGATGCCGGGCGCCGTGCCGTGCACCTGCGGGGGGGGCGGGTTAGCGGCCGGGACCAGGAGCTTGGACAGTTAGCTGCATATCAGTAGTGACTAGCGAAGTTCATGTTGTATATGAAGACCGAGAAATAAAGACAGACAGGAATAATACTACTTGTTTTATTTATATGCGAATACAAAACCATGTTTGTGTGTTCTCAAATTCATTTTCAAACTCTCATCAACACAGAATTAGTCTCTAAAGACACATCAAAGAAAATCGCACTGTAATATCACACCTGCCATTTCTTTATAACTATTAAAAAGAATAACAACGATATTATATAATTGACTAGTTATAATAAAGTGAACAAAATTGTACCACTGATATGCACGTAACTGTAGTATATTATACACATAATTAAAGTATTAGATACCACAATCTATTTATATCATATCATTCATAATAAAAAGATGCCTTAGTAATGACTGTAAAAACATAAAAATGACAATGATTCATCCTCTAGAAATATGCAATGAAAAAATATAAAATATTTATTTAGCTTCATCAATATTTTGAATCAAAGTTGGAATTTAAGAGTATCAAAATTATAGAGAAAGAAAACAAGAACAAAATGATTTATTCATCCCCAACTCCCACCCATTATTTTAGACATAAACATGCAGACAGGTACATGACATTATATTAAAGACTTTTTAATAAAACAATATGAAAAAAATGCATTAGATGTGTTTTTGTTTTATCATATTAATCAAACAGACATTCACATAAAAGGTATTAGCCACAACATTTATTTAACAAGTACATTTTCATGCGGTTATTGCCAGGTAATAATATTTTTTTTTTTAACATGGAAGCCCACACCGGTTAGTAGTTCAAACTCAATAATTTGAAATAACTTATCTTGCCAAAAGAGTTTTAATTTCTGTCTCACGTCGGACTCACAAAATTGGCTCCGGTTCTAAAGATGATTTATTTTGTCACTACTTTTCATTTGTTTGTATTTAAAACTGTAATTTTTTTTGATTTTGGTCTCCCAAGAATTTAGGTTTAAACATTACAGTACTGGGACAAACTATGAAGATCATTTATTTAACGAAACTTTTATGTGTGAAATTTTTAAAGATTTGAGTTCAAAACAGTCATTAATTTATTTCTTAACATTATTTGCAGCATCGTGTAAAAGTACAAAATTATAAGATTTTCGATTTTAGTTTAGCACAAAATTAGGCTAAAATATTTCATTAACCTGAGAAACAATCCGTTTATAAGTACCTATATATCTTAAACAAGATGAATTGAATTTAATATAATTGTACAGCTGAAATGTATCATTAATATTGTAAGATTTTCCGGAAAACAGATGTTTTTTATGCTAAGGTCAACAACAACTTTATGATGTATAGTTGTAATATGAGATCATTCGGTTTATTACATCTAAATACCAGTCGTGATTTCGCAGTTTGTGGGAAAGAGCTATAAAACTAATTAACCCATTCAATGCTTCCGATGTTAGACATATATATCAAAAAGTAATTCTGTGGCAGCGCCGCCACAGAGGTTTAAAACACAAATAATTTGTTATCTGGACCATACATAATTAACAATATCATTTTTTTTTTCAAAAACAAAACAAAACAGTTGCTTTTGGCGAGCGTTTTTGAGAAGAAAATCATAACGTTGAATGGGTTAAAATAACTACTAATGTATTCTAATATCTACTAGTCTAAGTAGTACTAGTGACGTAGTCAATCTGTCAACATATTTCAAAATGCAGCCTTTACTTTTCTCAAGTAGTCTTCTTAAGACAACAATACATAATTGAGTAATGTGAGCAATACTTACAGACTCGAAGAGCGCGCCGTTCTTGCCGATGTTGCCGGAGGGCGTGAGGCCGAGCCCGCCCACCAGCCCCGAGCACATGTCCGACATGATGTCACCGTACAAGTTCGGCATCACCTGGAATATATGGCAAGTCAACATGTAGGGATAAATGTAGTCCAGTTTTTCCTTTGATTTAAAAATAACATATAAGTAAGAATGAAAATTGCTGCAAGTAGGAACTTTAACAGGAATTAAATGTTGTGAAATTGAGACACAGCTCACTTCCACTTTAGTAAAAAATCTGCTTAAAGATTAGACACACACAGGTGGCATTCGTAAGTGAGTGTGTGCGAAGCTAAGCTATTACTGCACAAGTTGATCGATCACAGATTACGCTACGCTTGACACGGTCGATCCGTAGACGGGTCACCATCTCCTTCCAACGAGTTCCTCCGTGTTTCGGAAGGCACGTTAAAGTATTGCAAAAAAAGCACTGGTACTTTGCTGAATCCGGGTAGACTTGAAGCCGATCCCAACATAGTAGCGAAAAGGTCAGTACGATGTTAAGGAGGCATTGATGCATTTTTTTTTTGTTCTAGCCGCCAGCGAATAGTAGCTTTAATTACTTACCAGTACGTCGAACTTGGAGGGGTCCTGCACCATGTTGAGGCAGACAGTGTCGAGGTAGCGCTCCTCGAACTTGATGTCGGGGTACTTGGTTGCCAGCTCGCGGCAACACCGCAGGAAAAGACCGTCTGACATACGCCTGCAAATATTATTATGTGCGTTAGTTGATGATGAATTGACTACGTATCGATAACGAATAATAGTTTAATTTGGTTTTGGAGTTGGGATTTTTTATAAATCCTTTCAAAAAAGAGCATTCGAAGTTAGAGTAGCTTCAAGAGGAATTCTACAACAAAGACTCTTCAAAAAAGTCACAGTGAAGCGTGGCGAAATTTTTTATTTTGTAATTATGGTATTGACGTCTTGTTTGTGATGTGTAAAATTACTGTTGTGTAGTCTGCAATAAAGTCGAAAAACAGGGTAATATTGATAACTCGTATGGGGTTGTGGTCACCTAGCCAAACCCACTGTGCGCGTGGATCGCGGGTTTGATTGCCGCATAGGACAAGCATTTTTATGATCCACCAATGCTAGCCCTAAGTAACAGGCATCTTTGTGCATGTGAATCTAATGTTTGTGCAAGACAAGGATAAAAATCCTTAGTGCGAGGGTCGTACCAAAGAAAACATTGTCGCAATAAGCAAATTACAAAGAGAGAAGTGATGCAAAACACATTCATAACGTATTGATATTGAAAACAATAAATTATAATGTTTGTGCTGTAAAACGACACTGTTTCGTTAGCTGAAGGTTCGAGTGACATTCCACTCACATGAGCAGCAATTAGAACATCCATGTTAGGAGTGAATGACGGTGTAACGTTACTTGTAATTTATCTTTGTATTTAAAATGTAGAACTACATACTGAGCTGTACGAAAGATTTGGAGTCACGTATAGATGGTTAAATTAAGATCTTATTGTATAGGTAACGCAATGCAAATGAATTGTGTTTATGTATCGCCACATTAAATACAAACTCCTTTATTTTAAGATTTTCTCATCCAAAAACTTACACCTAAGATTTGGCGATAACTTATTTTGTATGTAATAAAACCAGCAAATCTTCCTCCTCAAGTTAATAACCTACTTCTAACTATCATTTTATGGGCGATTTGTCACATCCATAGCCATAATGATTTTTTCAGCCTTTTAAAGGGCATTATTCACTTCTATCATTCACTCAATAATTGACTGCCCTAATAACCGAGTGGTTGAAGTCACCACCACACCGAACCCGTCGCCGGTTGGGGTGATTCCCGCGTGGGGCAAGTATTTGTGTGATCCACTCATGCTTATTATGAGTTTCGGTGTCTTTGTGCACGAGATATATATGTTTGTGAAACCCCCGCGACACTGTGAATCCTTTTAAACAAAGGAATGACCAAATTTCGATCCCTAATTAAAACTTACATAATGTTAGCCTTGTGCACGGCGGTGACCTTCTTCCTGTTGTTGTCGCGCGCGAACTGGAACGCGAACTCGGCGACCCGCTTGCTGGCCTCCTCGGTGATCAGCTTGATGGACTGCACGACGCCGTCCACAATCTCGTGCTCGATACCCGAGTACTCGCCCTCAGTGTTCTCACGGATCGTCACCACGTCCACGTTGTCGTATAACGTTTTGATACTGGAACAATGTGATTGTAGATTAGTAAAGAAATTATACATTACGGCTCATTAGTTTAGTGTTGTTGTTGTTCGATTCTCAACCAGGAGAAATGTTTTTTGTGATGAGCACGACCATTTCATTCTGTCGGGATGTGTCTAATCTATGAGTATATAATTAGAAGGAACATATTTTTCAGTGTCTAGTTCTCATAGTACATGCTTTGCTTAGTTTGAGACGACATGGCGTTGAAAGTTATCTTTTCTTTGTTTCTCAATGACCGTCTTTAAACGCTACGCTACTTTTCTATGGCTTCCACGAAGCATGCTTTGTGCCTAATGTCTTTCAGTTTAAAATGGGGTATAAATATTATTTACATTTTTATTAAGAATTTTTATCTATGGATGATAAGGCCGCAACAATTTCCACAAGTGCACGCTGGCAAATAATGTATGTAAGCTATTAGGACAACGAATCAGTTAGCGAACGCGTCACAGTACTCACAGTGCAGGTCAACTGTTTGTTGTTTTTAAACTCTGGCAAAAAGCCAGGCTTAAAAACATTGGGATGAAGATGATAGATTGATTAAATTATTTCTATTTGAAAGGAGAGAACAACAAACATACCTCATTATTTTATTTAGATATATTAATTAATTAATTCTTATAATTTTGTATGTTATATAAGGTATCAAATCGTTGACTGTTGTTTTCCTACTAAATGATTGAGTTTTTTACGAGCATAAATCTGTGAATAACTAGATATTACGTAAAATAATCTAGAATTGAGCGGAGTGCGACATGCCATTAATCTGGTAAAATCTTGTTTCATTTGAGACTGGCAAAATGAAAACCGCCCAAAACCGACCATGCTTAAAGATTTCCGTGTGCATGCATTTTTTATTAGCACTAAGTTAAGTTGGCATAGCATAGTAACATGTTAAAATATATGATAATTTGATTATCACTAACATCGTCGTTTTGTGATGTTGTTAAATCGTCTTTTCGGAATTCTTTACATTATTTCAGTCTTTGTTGTAAGTAAAGACAAACATTAAACATTGACAACGTTTTATGAAACATTTCTTAAGGAACTGTTTTTATTTCTTTTCTGTATAACGTAGCGATGATAATTTTGTACATTTTACTTATCTAATTAGTTAACTAATTAGTTTTTAGAATACTTATTTTGTTAAAATATGTTAAATGAAAGTAGACGTTAGCACCCAACTTCAACAATATAAAATTGAAGTATGATTGGATAAATGAAAGTCAACTATTTTTTTATAAAAACACGTAGATTATATAAAAATATACCTATTTTTAAACAAGGAAAACAGGAATGATTTGATGCAGATTATGCATAAGATCATTATTATGCATCTTTATCGAAATAATCATAAGTAATTTAACCTTTTTGTTAAAATCTATATGCTGCGAGAAGTTCTTAGTATTTCACATATGGAATATACTTTAACAATAGATGTTCGTCAATAGACGACACAACACCGCGTTTTTGTCAAACAACCTTGATACCAAGGTTGTTAACGTTACCGAGTCGTAAAAACGTTGTCAAAACGATTCCACACCGAATAAGGAACAATTAGTACAAAAGTGATATTATACTTAGATACTTGACTGGTAGAGAATGTTTGCTCCTTTTTAGATAATTTCATGTATAAGTATAATAAATAAAATAAATAACAAGCCGAGTTTAGCTAGAAAATTGTCAATAACAATTGATTGTTGTAACTCCTTCAATAGTGGCCACTTTGTTAACAGCCTTCTTAACCTATTTACTAAGTATAAGTGTGATAACACTTGAGAAAATTGTTACAATGGTTTCAAGAAGGTACCAAATAAATCAAGACTATTGTTATTCAGTAGCCTCAAACAACCTACTTAAGAATGCTGTTGGAGTAAAAGATAGACATCATTCTATGCCATGTAGTGATGTATCTCGCTTTCACAACAAACAGTCTTATTTAACCCCAAAGTTCTCGTCACTCTAAAGCTGTCTTTGACAGCTTCTACAAAAACTTAATACATTGACCTCAATAAAGTCATTGACCGGATCGCCGACAGTGAGTTGGCACTTAGCTCTTTCCCCTCAATAGTAAATTCATTTTGATTATATTTACAACTAACCTTGGAAAGACACCTTCTGAATCAGAGCCATTGACATTGCTTGATAGTCAAGATAGTGTTATCAGTACGTGCTCAAGTGCGCATTCTTTATCTTTGAACGATACGGGGAAAAATTATAGTAATTGGATTTTAAAAGATCATATTGTTCTATTTATTTTTTATTTTCGAGATCGATATTTGCTTTCGAGAAATTTTCTATCTTTAACCAATTTTTTATGTGGGATTAAGATATGTGTACTTAATATCGTAATCCTACGCAAAGGTTATGTAAAGGACTAAGTTGAGTGATCACTGGATAAGATAAAGTTAAGCTGTTAAGTAAAAGAGCATGACAGTTATGTATCATGCATAATAAAATAATACGTATACATTTGTTTTAAACAATTGTTACGGCTTAGTAGTCTTCGTAGGTTGACAAAACAAGAATATGGTTGCTTTAAAAGTTTAAACGAAAACTAGGCTGAATATCGAGTTCAACTCGACAGGTCAACAGGTTAACGACCCTTAAACGGTGTACGATTAATAATAAAAGTATTGTTCAATTTTTTTATTTTTTTTTTCGTATAACGTGCAGAACGGGCGCTTATATAGCTACTCGCTTTATAATCCTCTATTTTATTATTATTATTTATTATATTGAATTTTATTATGACCCTATTGTTGAAAACTGGGTTTCATGAAATAAATAATATGCAATAACTACAGTTTTGACTAACTTTAAAGAAGTTTGCATTTTTAAATAAGCACAGCATGGTGTTTTTGGCTTTCGATTTCTTCTTAAAAAATAACAAGAATAAGTTTAATATCTACTAATTCCTGCATATCAAACCCTACTTATTCAGGCTCTTTTTCCCACTAAACGATATACTCCTAATCTGTACAATCATGTAACTGTTCATTTGCAACAAAAACACAAAGATTACCTAATAAATAACATTGAAAAACCCAATTAGTAATGCCAAATTCCAATGCTCAAATTACACATTTTGCCACATGTGTAAGTCACTTATTAAATTATCTGTTTGGCGTCAATGAGATATGATTTGATTGTACAATCACAATACTATGGTTAACGTCACGCCGTGAATTATGTGATGTAACAGTTTATTGTGTGACGTGCGGCGCCTTTATAGCGGTAGAGTTTGCACAGGAATTAGTAGCGTCGAAAGAAAAAATGCTCCGGATTAGAATTTGAATAATTATAATTGATTATTACGGAGTATTATTTTATTTGATGTAGAGTAAAAATAACAATAATGCTGACCTACTTTCTTAAAGGGAATGATTGAAACTACAAGTTGAAAATAAATGAAATAAGTCCTAGTTATCTATTATCTTCATAATACTTTGAGTACAATAAGTTAGTCAGGAACAAGTAAGTTGAATGCACTCAGATACAAGAGGTTTTTTTCGACGGATTGGATCGTATGCATTTCGAAGTCTGCTAGTAGTGCCTTGAAGTCACTAACATCTCTTTTGCCAATTAACTACCGGAACATTTAATCAATTAAAATATTTGATTGTAAAATGAAAAGATTTAATACTGCTACATGCGTGAAGAGCGATTAAAGATTAAAACTGCAGATTCAATTTTAAGTCAAAAGCCAACGCCGTCGTTATTTCTACATATAATACTATAAACCTATTTATTATTGTTCTATTCGTTATCAATAGTCAAGGTTTATCAATAAACCGGCCACTCAAGCAAAACCTTTAAATCCATACAAATCCGTTATAAAATAAATCCTTTTACATTAATATGCGGAATCAACCAGTTTCATGTAAAATCCGCAGTAATCAATCGTGCACTTATCGAAGCACTCATGTGATTCAATCAATTTGTCATAGACAGATAAGATTGTCATATTAGGGAAATGTAAAGGACGAATATAGCCTTTAGGGCATTCGAATTAGAGTCGATTTTTGTTAGTATGGCAGGCAGTATAAGCCGATAGCAGGTGATCAATAGTTTAAGTGATCGTAGTTAGTTTTACCTGCTACGTTATAATTGATTGAATTAAACATTGGCTTGATAAATATATGATATATGGTTTAAATCCGATTGTTAAGTAATTTTACTGGGAATTTTGAGTATTTTTGGTCGAAGTACAAATTTAGCGTTGATTTAATTGTAAACAAGGAGGACTCATTAAAATGCCAAGAGACAGGACAGGACATTTTAGCTTGCCTATAGTTGTTACATAGCATGTTTAACTATCCGACATTCTGGCAAATATCCAAGTTGTAAAGCCACAACTTTCGAATGCAGTGTGACATAAAAACAAAACGGTGCTGATATTTTAATGCACTAATTTCTGTTGTCTCAGCAAAAGCAATATGAGAAGTTACAAATAATGAGGATGTCATTGACAACCTGTAATACGTCTACAGAAGGTAAGGAAAACAAAACAGGATATTTTCTCCATAAAATAAGACCTAACTTACAAAAATACAACGTCAAGGTAAAAACGTTTCAATCATAATTTATCATCAGATGATTACAGGAAAACATTAGGGAAAAATTGCATGTAAAGGATGATGATAGAAAACTCAGCACGTTTAACCCGGTGATTGGGACCTTGACGTCTAGACGAGATATCGATGACTTATCATTGACCCACATCGAGCCAAGTTTAACTCAAGTTCAAGAATTATCGGCGCATTTATAACTGTACACTAATCAATAGCTTTTACGGATGCACTATCTTTCTACAGTTTTGTGAAAACAATGAATAGAATGGAATTCTAAGACTATCTTCATCTATCTATGCTCATCTTACCAAAAAGGCAAACTTTGCGACTTTGTAACCTTGTAAGGGATAATCGCAATCTCTCACCACTTTAGAAACTGTATTACCAATCGTAAGACACGTTATTCGCGGTGTACCGGACCAGGCTATACATTTTATATATTAATTTGAAAAGTACTGACTGCAAAGTGGGCGCGGGTCGTTGTTTAAAGAGAAGATACTATTCCCGAATTGATATATCTTTACTACAATAAGCATTTAAGACGTACAACCTAAGGTTTGCAAAGTATATACTTTACAAACTTGTATCTTAACTGCAAAACTACGTTTATGAGCAATACAAGGTCTTAGGTAGATAACAGTATTGACACTATAAAATCATGTGCATTCTAATATTATAAATGTATTTTTGTAACATGAATTGCTTTTACAAATGACATGCATATTATGCATTTAATTTATATAATATGCAGATACCAGTGAGTCAGTCCGTGAGTCATGGGACTTTTATCAAATTAAGCTGAGTTGCATTGACCTTATGACAAATATTTGTAACAATGCTGGCTCATATAACTTTGTCAAATTATTATTTCACTCAATAATGAATAATCATTGGCCTGAAACTCTTACAGAATTGGGGAAGCCCTTCACTCAGTCTGAATATTTAATGGATTGTTATGTTAAACATGCACTGGCAAAGTTACATAGTTGCTGATTGAATTCTAGTGTCATTAACAATTGTACATACTTGAATTATACAAATGCAAGGCTGCATACAATACTAGTTTTAAAAATCAATGGTACCAAGCTAGCTAAATTAACAATTATTCTACTAATTTAAGCACACACAAGGTCTGTTTTCAGAATGGTCAAGTTAAAATAAAACTGTTTAAAAGGATGCCATTAGATTTTTAAAAGTAAACAAATTATAAATCAAGTCAAGTAAATAAAGGATAAAGCAAGCTCATACAAATGTTTGTCTTACGAAGCTAGTCCTGTATACTATTAAAAATCAGATTAATTAAAATAGTATAATAATTATAAGTTTAAAAAAGCTAATACATACCCATCTAAACTCTTGCAAGGTCTGACATTAGCATATAAGTCAAACTCTTTACGGAGTGCCAAGTTAAGTGACCGGTAACCCTTGCCGACAGGGGTCATCAGAGGCCCCTTCAGACCAATTTTGTTGGCATTTACAGAGTCAATGGCTTTCTGTGGGATACCGAACTTGCCATCGGGACCCTAGAACAAAAGATTTGTTATATTTTTTTGTAGTAGTTATACAGATAATTTTTATGTGGTTTGAAACTCGGGTATTACATTAAGGCAGTTTTTCGTGACGTTGATGTAAAAAGGTAATAAACTTTATTAACCTGAACCTCCTGCTTCCGCAGCTACTAATCTTCTGATATTTTATGCTACATAAATTATGCGAGTCGGTTTATACCAAGTTCAGTTTAACAGTGTGCAGATTTAATTATTTTAGTTGTTTTGTAAAAAGATTAGCTATGTATAAAGAAAGTGTGCTTAATAAAGTTACTCATGAAACATTTTTATAAGCTTATGTAACCAAGATTCAAACATCAGATTGCCTAGAAAGTAACATAGTATTGAAAGTATTTTCAATTTAGTCTCATTCACTTTATACTCGGGTGAAACAAATTGGTAAATAGTATATATTTCAGCATACATAAAATAAAATGTATCAGTAAGGAAAAATTCAAACAATAGCAGGAGCATAAATACTGTGCAACAAATACAAAATGTTCAAATATAGTTAGTTTCGTCTACTTCTACTATCTTAGACATGAAATCATAAATTATTTGTGACATAAACAAAGACTGAAATAAAACATTATTTAATTACTTGTAAACAATGGAAAGTAGGTATGTAAGTACACACTATTGAAATTAAAATGATTTAAACGAAATAACATGACGTGCAGACATAAAAAAATAAAAAGTTTCGAAGAGTTAAAAAAACACTATACTTCATAGCTAAATCATGGTTTCGGACTTAATTGCTGTTACAGTGAGACACTAATTCGTTCAGATAATATTGCATGGTTACTCAGAGTACGGTACTTACCCTGACAGCTGTGACGTCGACCTCATCCCACTCGATGGGGACTTTCGCAGCCTCGAAGATTTTCTGCACGGCGACCGTGATCTCGGGCCCAATGCCGTGGCCCGGGATCAGCGTCACCTTGCGCACCCCCGAACTGTACTGCGCCGCGCCGCTCCGGCCCGCCGGGACCTACGCACCACCAGCAGACACCAGTCACATAACCTCCAATACATCACCAGTAAATCACAAAAAAATAATATTTAACCTCATCTTTCCCTCCCCTATGCACCCCAGAACCATCACTCGCGGCCGGCTGCAGCCACTTCAGCAGCGATCCTAACACTTTACTCTCACGAAAAGGATCCAAAAGCACTTTTATGTAATTCTTAGACATAACTATACTACGTCTATTTTTGGATGGGGAGAATTATTTCGCAGGAGCCCACGAAAGCAAAAAATCTTAAAGGTTGCATGCAACAGGACGCAACGATAGTTATTATGTAACACTGTTACAAACTTACAATTTTCCTGATAATTCTTGCAGCCATTTCTCTAATTTTTGCTAATTCGACGAGTGATAACTCCGCGGCAAAGGGCGGAGGGGGAGGAAATTGCAGCGCGGTAACTACGCATGACCGGAAATAGCTATCAAGGACATTTTGAACCAGTATCTCATATAATTAATTAAAAAAATGATTAGTTGTAACGTAATTATAAACATTTTTGGTAGAAAATGAATGCATTTAAATTTTAAAGAAATATACATATTTTTTTAGAAAGAAAGACATATTTTTTATTCCCTGGCAATACACCTTGGAAACGTCATTTTTTTAAATCTTATAAGCAAATATACCATGGTTATTGAAATTAACAGTATCAATTTATACGATTAACACATTTTTTTGTATTAATATTAGACTCTAAACCTAACCTGGTACCTTTTATGTCAGAATATTAGTATGAGAACTGCACCGGATAGAGTTTCAGCTTGCAACACTGAAAATTAACTGTACCTAAAAGACATACTACCCAACATAGAAGAAGCTAAGAGAGAGACCTTTATATTCTGTGAATTTCACATTTTCGCAGTTGACTTCACTTGACAAGTTTGATTTCTATATGTAAACAGCAAAACACGATAAATCAGGAAATCAATTCTATTCGATAGTAGTTTATTGACTTAAAAAGCTAGTGATACTCTGAAAAGACATTCGAAATGTTTTTGTATTAGAAATTTTTTTTTGACAAGTAGTATAAATAATGGACCAACCTCTGTCGTCAAAATTATCATCCTTAGGCTTAATTTCTCAATGCAAATTAAAAGATATTTTGTCTTCGTGTGGTGATAAGAAAGATTTGATTATAGATCCTACACTTATAAAGCCTTTGGAACGGATTTGTGGCGTAAATTGGCTCAGGTCAGTGTTCTCATTTTTCAAAACAAAAACATGAAATTATCCTGATATTAACTATGAATATTAAAAGAGTGAGAACTATACATTACATTACAATTACATACATTTTATTAATACCTTTCAGGCAGCATGGAATTGACAAAATATATAAAATGGAGCCACAACTGGGGCCTACGGCAAACACAAACAGAGTGTACTTAATTCCGGCTTGTATTCAAAAATACAAATGTGTCCTGGACCAGATCTCTTCCTTACTCAGCCAAAACTCAGACCTGGCTGAAAAGAAGTGTTTCCACATAATAATTGTACCTAAAGTCCTCACAACATACTACTCTGTACTAGAAAGTAAGGGATTGTATGGGATAGTGAAGCTTCACACCTTCTCATGGGAGTTAATGGCTTTAGATGAACAACTTTTGAGTCTCGAACTACCATTTCTTTTCAAACAGCTCTTTGTTGAACAAAATCACTCATTATTGTCAAGTATTTCCATGTCTCTGTGGACTTTATTCCATGTGACTGGCAAACCAGATGCAATTTTTTCTGTTGGAAAATTATCTAGCCGAGTTTTAGATATGCTAGAGGTATATAACGAAACTTATACCAGAGATTTTCTTGACAAAAACCATTCTAAGGAGATCGGAGCTCTAATTGTTATTGATAGAAACCAGGACTATGCTTCTAGTTTACTCACA
This sequence comes from Trichoplusia ni, assembly GCF_003590095.1. Classification (NCBI taxonomy): domain Eukaryota; kingdom Metazoa; phylum Arthropoda; class Insecta; order Lepidoptera; family Noctuidae; genus Trichoplusia; species Trichoplusia ni. The sequence continues at coordinate 17,325,709 of NC_039482.1, forward strand.
CCAGCTACTTACAGTGGCCTGCTCAGTGAACTATTCAATATTAACTGTGGATATTTGGATTTAAATGTCAAAGAAACTAAAATAAAGAAAGGAAAATTAAACTTTGGTATAACAGAAAAAAGTGAACCTTCGAAAAATACAATGATGACATTAGACAGCTCAATTGACACTTTATATGGTGAAATAAAACACAGACACTTCTCTGAAGTGCTAAGTGTTTTGAGTTCTAAAGCTAAACTACTCAAGAATGAGGATATAAAAGCTTTAGGCATACAAGAAATAAAGCATTTTGTTGCAACAAAACTCCAGCAAGTGTCACTCTTCAAGCAGAATCTCGTTAACCATGTCCTTGCTTGTGAAACAATTATATCAGAAATGAGCAATAAGTTTGAGAATTTGAAACTGGCCGAAACTGAGATGTTGAACAACAGAAACAAGAAATCAAACTTCCAATTTGTTGATGAGATATTTGGAACAGACATCCACATTTACAACAGTTTGCGTCTCATGTGCTTACTAAGCTTAACACAGTCATTAACCTATGATGAATTTAATACTTTAGTTAGTAAATATTTGTTAGCTTTTGGGCACAAGTACTTGTATGTTTTCAATAATCTCATTAATGCTGGCTTGTTAGTCCAGCCCTCTAGTCCAAAACTCTCTTTAAATATCTCTAATCTTGGCAATTTAAGTGATAGGCTACCTAAATGGCAGAATGAGTTTCAGGTTTCTGCTAACAAGTTGAAGCAGCTTCCTTCCCAGCCTGACAGGGTAGGCAAGACTCCTAGTTACGTATTCCATGGAGGTTACGTACCTATCGTGGCCATTCTCTGCAATGCTCTCTTAACATCAGACACATTATCAGAAGTTCTAACAAAATTATCCGTTTTATCAGATTTGAGGGTAGGTGGAACTATCCTAGACCGGTTAAAAGATGGAATGGAAACATTGAATGAAAAATTATCGAATTTAAAACTGCAGTCTGACTTAGAATTTGGTTGTAAGGATGTAAAGAGCTTAGCCAAGGTTTTAAAGAGCGATCCGAATATAGGCGGGTGTTTCCCCTTGAAACAAAAGACGGTGTTAGTGTATGTGATAGGCGGGGTGAACTATGCGGAGATAGCGGCGTGTGACGTCATACAGACGAATACGGGGAGTAAGATATATGTCGCGAGTGACTGCATATCCAGTGGCGCGGACTTGATGGCGGCTAATACTTGAATAATAGTTACTTAATAGAGATGTATTCTTGCTGCTATGTATGTTATTCATGGCAAAATTGGCTTTGTTTGTGTCCTTTTTGTCCATTTTACTTATGAATCATGTCAGAGAGACAAATATTTCTATCTGAATATTGCTCTCTATTCTCTTTATGTAATATTGGATGATGGTAAATGATATTGCAATTAAAAGTTAATTCTAAAGGAATTGCTTTTAATGGCAGAGACTACACTACATTCTAAATATGGTTATGTTAAGAAAATGTATGAAAAATCTACTTTTAAGCTTTAATGTGTCATAATAAAAATAAGGGTTAAGGGAAATTAAAATCTGAATTTTATTAAAAATATAACTTTATTATACATAGAAACTTACAACAACTATTATATCACAGAATATTGTTCAATCATTTACTCTGCAAAGAATTTTATGTAAAATATGATTACTATTTATGTGATACCTCGAAAACAATAAAATTGATAAATACATTGTGATAATTTTATTTTCTGGATAGGATATATTCTATTGATAAGGTTTTACGATTGAAGAGTGAATGAGTAAATAATTAAAATATGAAAGAAAATTAATATACATTTCCGTGTGTTTGAGCACCCCCTTGGTCACTGGACATTCATCAATAGTTTCTTATAACTCGGTTTCAAAATATAATACCATTTTCTTTTGTCGAATGAGTTCATCCATTTAATTATGCAGTTACTGCGTCAGTAATCTCGAGTTGACTAGCAGCAGACCAAAACAAGCTTTTTAAATTAACGTAGTCGATGGCGCTACCGTCGCCTAGCCATTCCCAGTTGTCCTGACATTTGAAGGCAGTAATATTAAAAATCACCCAAATAAGTCTAAACATTCTTTTTTAACAATTATATCAAATATAGTAAAGTAATTTGCATTCATAATATATACAGATTAATTCAGGTAGATTTGACCCACTTAATATACTTAAACATGAGTAAGCCTATGTCATAATCGGCTCTCATTATTCAAAGTGTCGAAGCGCTTTCCTCTTACACAACTTTACAGTGTTGCCGAAGTAACTTGGCACGTCGGAAACCAGCTACAGAACATCGTTGTCTCTGTTTCACACAACTAACTTGTATGAATTGATCTCGGTCTAACGAACTTTTACCTGTTTTTCAAAGGCCAAGTTACATTGGCCGTGCTTAAAAGTAAAGAGCGGCCCCAGGTGTTATATACTAATTACAACAAATGGTCCTATTTCCTCCAGTACTGCGCAAATTTATGGAACTGTTCTACTAGGACGGCCATGACAGCTGTCACCGACATATCCAGGAGATTCTGTAAGTAGTGCACAGCTTCCTCGTCGCCGAGATCCAATCTGTGAAAGTAAAATGTAGGACTGTAGAATTATAATGTTATATGAACAGTATAATGGAGTGAGCAGAAGCATTTTTGAGGTGGATAGTTACTGGTGGACAGTTTTCGTAAGTGAAATAATGATGTCATGATTCTAAGGGTTTAAGAAAATAATTTTACGAAAGCTGGTTTTATGCGAAAAAAACGCGAGCGCTCAAAATAAAACACACTTTTTTCTTTCAACGCTTGAAACTAAAAACACCCCGTTTAACAGTAACTAACAATACGCAGTGCCGTATTATCCATAAGGCACTTTAGGCCAGTGCCCAGGGGCCCACCACCAAAGTAGGCATCTAAAAAAAAAGCTCGATAAATTTTTCACTGAAGAAATAACTTGAACAAAGAGGGCCCCTACTATTTTGTTGCCTGGGCCCCTGGATCCGGCCCGGTGACCAGGGGCCCAGCACTCACGATTAAAAAATTTAAAAACTACGACGTACGGTATGAAAAAGGGGGGCCTGAAACGAACTGTGCCTAGGGGCCCCGAGATGGTTAATCCGGACCTGACAATACGTAAGTAAGTAATAAAAGTAACTTACAAGAAGAACTCATATTGACATACTTCAACAACAATGAGGTATAATTAAATACAAGTATTATCTTAATTAATAGTACTCAAAGAGTCGCCAAAGAACTAAATACGATTGACTTAATAAGGTCATGAAATTTTTTAGTCAATCAATTGAAATTACTTACTATAAATGTTAAATAAAAAAGTCTAGTGTGTGAGTAGTACCTGAGTTTGTCCTGCACTTTCTTGACGGCCTTGTCGGGCTCGAGCGCGATGTCGGGCACGGACGCGTCCACCATCAGCGAGAACAGGTTCAGCATCAGGTTCGCGTGTCTGGAACCATACACATTCATTGAGAATAGAAAATGAACCGTCAGATTTTTGCTACGAAAAAACCTTAGTTCCATGTTACTTGTTACATACATAACGACTGGCCGGTAAAATCAAGTTCTACTAAATTCATCATTATTGTCAGCCGATATTCGTCCACTGCCGGACACAGGCCTCCCAATGTGCAATTACTACTACTACACTAAATTACTTCAGCTAAATAGTCCTGTTCTACCTCCGTTCTGACGCAGTCTAGTAAGGCGTGACTGCCGTGACCCACCTCCTCAGATGCAGGAAGGCGGTGTAGCACTGCTTCCTGAACTCGTGATAGAGCTCGGAGTGTATCCCGCCCATGGCCTCCACCATCTCCTTGCTGAGCTTCATGGGAGGCGGCAGCGGCTTCGGGTCGCGGCCCAGGATGTAGCCGAAGTCGATGTGGAACAGGGCGCCGGCTTTGGTTAGGAGCAGGTTGTCTAAGTGACGGTCTCCTACACCTGGAACCATTAAGTATAAGAACCATCTTGATTTAGTGCATAGTAGTTAAGGATATGATTATACTACGGATTATCACACTTACAACTATAGGAGATAAGAAAGTTAAATCCAGACATATAGATAAAGTAATAAGTATCATTTTGTAAGAAATAATTTTGCTCTCTTTTAATAACGGGTGTCTAATATTTCAACAAAAAAAAAAAAAAAACAAGAAATTTAAATGATAACTTACCTAACAAATAAGTAATAACACAATACCCGGCACAGCTTCTGATATAAGTATCCATAGTTTCGGGTTTAATCCCATAGGGGGCGCCCTCACAGGGGTTGTGCTTCCTAAAGAAGTTCTGTATACTGCCCTCCGTCGCCAACGCTTCAGCCACAGTCACAGACTCGATAAACTGAAGGAAACCGTGCTTAGAACTTGTGGCTAAGACCTTGTAAGGCGTCAACTTCAAGTCAAGATTCTCCCTTCTCAACAACTTATCCATTAAAGTAATCATCTGTAGTATGAGTTGGTCTTGTCGTAAGTCATCACCATGCTTGAATATGGCTTCGTACTCCATGCCTTCTGAGGTTAAGAAGGTTAGTTTTGACGGCATTAGCGCTGATTTGAAGAGACTAGCTTTCTTCGCGACTATTCCTTTGATGGTGACATTAGGGTCTAGTGGGAAAGGCATGGGTTCGAAGTTTGTGAAGTTGAATTTGAAGGCGTCAGGGTCTGCCAGTAGTTGCTGTAGTCGCTCTGCCTTCTTGTTCCGGTTGCCGCTCTCCCTGGTGACCGTTTTGACTAATTTGACGAGTTTGTCGATGAAGACTTGTTGGCGGGCCAGGAAGGAGCGCGTGCGCTGGTGGTCGGCGTTACCTGGAAATTATAATACAGGGGTGTTTTTATAGACATGATCTTAGACAAATGATATTTAAAAAAAAATTCAAGATACTTATATTTTTCGGATATTAGTTCCCTCACACTTTGCAACTATATGAACCCTTCTTCCAGTGTAGTTTGCCATATCACCCCGTAATGAGTCCAACTTTTCCGAGAGATACTTTTAATACCAAAAGTCGCGCAATGAGTCAATGTAGGGTGGATTCTTTGAAAACTAAAATACCTCTGAATTCTCTGATAATTATATAACTACCCCCAGTTTTTGCTAGTTATGACGTGTTACGAAGGTCCCCCCCCCTGCGTACCTTTGGCGAGCCTCTGGCTGAAGGTCCTCATGACGGCCAGGTACATGTGCCTGGCGGCCCCGCCGCGGCTGGTGTCGTGGTCCTCGCACTCGATGAGCAGGTACCAGTACAGGTAGTTGGCCACCACGCTGTTGCTGCACGCGCGCGAGATCAGGAACGACGCCAGCGACAGGCGCTCGCCCTCGCCTGACGGGCTGCTACAGGGGGCAAGAGCTGCTCAGTCACAGGAATCGATCCAAAAAGTTTTATTTTATTTTATTTTATTTATTTATTAGGTATACCAACAGCATAACATACATATTTAACAAATTAGAAAGTTTATATACCATACATAAATTATAGAGTATAGATGAACAAAGCGAAAATAACCTAAGGGGAACACAAAATTGGGATCAAAACTGTCCTATATATTAATCCTGGTTAACCTACCCGCGTACCAAATTTCGTCTAAATCCGTTCAGTAGTTTTTGTGTGAAAGAGGAACGAAGCGAGCGAACAAAGTATCGCGTATATAACTCACCTGTAAGTATTATTATTGTCAGTATAGTTGTTGTTGAGGCTGTTGGTGTTGTCCTCAGGCGGCGCGTCCTCCGCGTCCGAGCGGCGGCTTGTGGTCGACGACGACATCTCACTTGTAGTCAGAACTGTAATATATTGTGTAGAGGGTTTAGGTATTATGAAGAGATCTTGGTTTGAGGTTATTTACGTTAGAGTACAGGGCTAGTGAATGTTTTTCTCAAGGAGAACCGGCAAAAATTCCACAGGTTTAAATAATAAATGTGATACAATATTGTACATTCACAGATGTGCTTCAAAAGTACGCAAAATACTTATAAGTTTAAATTAAAAATGTAATTATATTTTTTTCAATCTTATAGGGAATATTATGTAGCAGGAACTTCTTACTTATACACTATTAACATTTCATGCTAAAAAGTCACCCAAAATGAATAAAACTTATACCGATCGGATAATATTACAATATACCTAGAAATAATATACATAAATTCCTATCTAGTGACCACAGTAGCTCCATAAATACTAAACTTCTCATCCACTACAGTTATCACACCCCTGTAGTGATTACCTGACGCGGCCAGCAGACTGGCCTGGCTGCCCCTGTGCCCGCTCTGCATGAGGCGACTGTCTCTGTTCTCCAGCTCCGCACTCAGCGGGTCCTTACCACACACGCGGGCATATTCTGGGAATGTTAAATAGAAGGTTCATAGGCTACGGTTTAAATTCAAAAAGCGGTCAAGTGCATCTTAACTAGTGTTCCTTAACCTCGATCTTTATTTTAAGCTGTATCCATATTTATTGAAAGCAGCAGCAGAATTAGGTCATACCTGTGAAAATGTCAACCGTCTAGCTATCACTGTTTATGAGATACAGCTTAGATACGGATGGTGGGACAGCGAACCCTCGGTAATAAGGTTCCAGTTTACCCTTTGGATACAGAACTCTTAAGGGACAGATGATGATGTCGTAAATACTTGACAGAACCCGTTTAAATTAAACGTTTTTACACTAAAACACTTGCAATCCTAATACTTCGTCTTATATGTTCAAGATAATACTGCATTGAAAGAGTAAACCTCTAGTCATAATGATATTACCATCATGTATCTCCATAAAGTCCTCGTACTTCAGAGCTTGGACCAGCTGTAGTAGATACAGCAATAGATCGTCATCTGGCGCCTGCTTTAGACGGGATATCGCGTACCTGAGAATTAATATAAAGATTATAATTAATGCCAGCGATTTCGTTAATGTGACAGTGTGACAGGGAATTGTGAATGTGACAGTGACTTAAGGCAGTTGTTTTTTGTGTATCGTTGAAACAAATAGATGAGTGATCCTCTTAGTTGCAAATTTTTTGTTTTAAGAAAAAGAGATATTAAATTCTATAAACCTTTACTGAAACGTAGAAACGCCCAGATAAAAATCAAAAGATTTGTGGCTTCGGTATACTTGGTGGTTGTTTTATATAAGATTATATAAAAAATAATTGAATAATAATGTTCACAGTAAAATCGGAGATAAATTAACAGCGCCACCTAGTTCAAAAGAATCGTACTAAATGTAAGATTCTGCGGTTGGTGACTTCAGAAATTTCACGTTGCTTCGCGAAACACGCGCCTTAATCTTAAGAATGTGTCAATAAATGCAAATAAAACTGTTCTTTTAACAAGCTTCTTCAGTCAAGAACGTTAATTTATAAACTAAATTATATTTACAGGAGACAAACTCTAACAAAGATAAAACAAATCTTTACAAAATCTATTATTACACAAAATAAAACTATATAAACCACGTACTTTCTGACAGCGGGATGTGTAAACTTCGGCGTTAACAACTCAAGCGCATCTTCGACGTCCATCGGCGCCCATTGCTTCATCATGGAGAGAGCTTGACGCACCTCGCCTGCAATGGACACCAAACTATTATAAATTATCTGTATTTAACTATAATTTTAAGTACATAACGTTTTATAGAAGGTTATATTGCGAGGTTGTCTATTCGAGTTATATTTGAACAGTTGGCTAGGAGGTAGAATATGAAGTCAAAGTGAATTACTTTAGAGTATAATAACATTATTTTCTATACTTTTGACGTAGTCTTGGGTTTTTATTAGTGACGACTTGCCTTTAAGGTCTAACATGAGTATGTATTATAGTTAAGACCGCACAGATAGATACTAATAGATAGTCAAATGTTTGAGGTCACTAATACGCATAAAAATAGATATGCAAGGCTAACACTTGGTTTTTAATACTTTCGAAAAAGTTTTTGAAAAAGTTTAAGCTATTATTTTATTAAAACGTACCAGGACGATTCCAGTTGACGCATTCTAAAAACTTTGTGAGTGCTCTTCGATGTGAAGACAAATAGAATCTGTAAAAGAACAAAAGTTCGATGGTTAGGCGGTGGAATCGTTTTGGACACCCTTCCACAGCTTCCTCGAGGGAGGGATCAGGTAGTGTCAGACTCTTGCTGACTAAACCTGAACCACCGTATAGGGTCCCAGCATTTAGTCTATGCGCGGCCATACATAGCAATTCAACACGCACCGACTGCGAGGCACCGTCGTCCAATAAATGCTAAAGGTTTCCTTCGTTTCGGAGGCCGACGTGTGGAGAGCGTCGTCCTCTCCTGGCATGTATACACACCTGATAGACAAGTACGTAAGGGAGGAAGGATGGATGGAGGAAAACAAAAATCAATTAACGATATCGTGTCGTTTTGTCAAGTGATCTTCACCTGCGCAGAAGTGATTTTTTGAGTCCCTTTTGCGGTATGAAGTCAGTCGCGATCCGTTCAGGTAACTATAGTACTAGTCACTTCATGGTGGGGTCTACCTGAACTTCCAGAGCAGGTCCTGGTCGGTGGCGGCGAGCGGCCTGGCGGGCGGCGCGGCCACGAGCGCGGCCAGCTGGTCCCGCTCGGCCGCCGTGGGCTTGGCCGTTCCGGTAACTATAGTACTAGTCACTTCATGGCGGGGTCTACCTGAACTTCCAGAGCAGGTCCTGGTCGGTGGCGGCGAGCGGCCTGGCGGGCGGCGCGGCCACGAGCGCGGCCAGCTGGTCCCGCTCGGCCGCCGTGGGCTTGGCCGTTCCGGTAACTATAGTACTAGTCACTTCATGGCGGGGTCTACCTGAACTTCCAGAGCAGGTCCTGGTCGGTGGCGGCGAGCGGCCTGGCGGGCGGCGCGGCCACGAGCGCGGCCAGCTGGTCCCGCTCGGCCGCCGTGGGCTTGGCCGTTCCGGTAACTATAGTACTAGTCACTTCATGGCGGGGTCTACCTGAACTTCCAGAGCAGGTCCTGGTCGGTGGCGGCGAGCGGCCTGGCGGGCGGCGCGGCCACGAGCGCGGCCAGCTGGTCCCGCTCGGCCGCCGTGGGCTTGGCCGTTCCGGTAACTATAGTACTAGTCACTTCATGGCGGGGTCTACCTGAACTTCCAGAGCAGGTCCTGGTCGGTGGCGGCGAGCGGCCTGGCGGGCGGCGCGGCCACGAGCGCGGCCAGCTGGTCCCGCTCGGCCGCCGTGGGCTTGGCCGTTCCGGTAACTATAGTACTAGTCACTTCATGGCGGGGTCTACCTGAACTTCCAGAGCAGGTCCTGGTCGGTGGCGGCGAGCGGCCTGGCGGGCGGCGCGGCCACGAGCGCGGCCAGCTGGTCCCGCTCGGCCGCCGTGGGCTTGGCCGTTCCGGTAACTATAGTACTAGTCACTTCATGGCGGGGTCTACCTGAACTTCCAGAGCAGGTCCTGGTCGGTGGCGGCGAGCGGCCTGGCGGGCGGCGCGGCCACGAGCGCGGCCAGCTGGTCCCGCTCGGCCGCCGTGGGCTTGGCCGTTCCGGTAACTATAGTACTAGTCACTTCATGGCGGGGTCTACCTGAACTTCCAGAGCAGGTCCTGGTCGGTGGCGGCGAGCGGCCTGGCGGGCGGCGCGGCCACGAGCGCGGCCAGCTGGTCCCGCTCGGCCGCCGTGGGCTTGGCCGTTCCGGTAACTATAGTACTAGTCACTTCATGGCGGGGTCTACCTGAACTTCCAGAGCAGGTCCTGGTCGGTGGCGGCGAGCGGCCTGGCGGGCGGCGCGGCCACGAGCGCGGCCAGCTGGTCCCGCTCGGCCGCCGTGGGCTTGGCGTCGCGCCCCGACACGCCCGAGCGCAGCGACCGCGCCAGGCGGTGCTGCTTGCTCTCCACTAGGTTCTCCTAGGGAAACTCTGAATATCAGTACAACACACTACTTTTCAAACCTCTTTTTTGAAAGGGCAGGGAAATCCTCAAGGTTCCCAATTCTGCTATTTACAATGGGCGATGAATGAATGGAAATTAGATTAAATAGCGGAATTGGGGCACAGGACACCCACTCCCTCGGGAGAAGGGAACGGGTAGTGTCAGACTTGACTAAACCTAACCACGAGTTGGGTGACGTCAGCCGTGTTTAATGCCGACACGTGATGCTACATTGCTTTGCAACAAGTGCTACAACTTTTAAACCTGCACAAAGCTGTTAGCTAACATTTTGAAAATACTGTAGTCTGTAGTAAATCAAACTGTTTCGGCAAGCCTGTTGGTCTAGTGGTAAGTGACCTTTACCGGACGCCGTGGGTTCGATTCCCACCCAGAACAAATGTTTTTAGGTTTATCTATAATATGTTTGTATTTAAATAAATAAGTGTGTTTATCAGTTGTCTAGTACACATAATACAAGCTTGCTTGATTTGAGAATAGATGGCATTGTGTGAAAATTGTGTAATATATTAATTATAAGTACCCTTTTTGAATGCACTACTTTTTGAGCTTACTTTCAACAGTAATACTTTCTGCACAAGTTCAAAAATGCTATTGTCATAAAACAGGTTTATAATGTACGAAACAACCAAATGAGTTAAGTGGTCAACCTTGATGATACTAAAACCTATAGTACCTCAATCAGTTATAAAGAAAAAAAAACTGCAGAACAGAGAATTCAAATCGTTTTTCTTAAAATAATTATATGAATAATGTGTTATGTTTTTTGTCCGCGGTGGACGCCTAAACTACTAAACTGATTTAAAGCAAATTTACACGCGGTATGCTGATGAATCTAACTTGAATGAGGTTAGCTTGATGTACATTCTTTGTATTTATTACACAATTTGTAAGGCGTTATGAAGTTAGCCAAGTCAGCTTAAGCTTAAATTTTATACTTAAAAAAAATATTTATCTTTAAGACTTATTTAATACTATAAAATCTGTATATTTTTACGAAACATAAAACGAAAAACTAAGAAAAAAAAACACTAAAATTCTAACATTTTTAGTCTCAAAAAGTATTTATTATTTTATGGTTAATTGCTTACCGGTTCAGAGATAACTGAGGTCATAACACACAACATTCCAAACGTCAAATATAAAATAAAATAAAATATGTTAATAGTACCGCCCGCGAACGCATGTACTCACTTTGGACGAAGTCGCCCTTGAACTACTTCGATACCCAAACTTGCTATTGAAAATATACGTTAAGATTATAACTATATCTACCTATTAATATTCATTAAGACATGCTTCGTTTTAACATGGTAACCATGTTATATTAAATGTGCTGTGATCACCAATTTTTTTTTGTATTTTTATCTAAATAATTTAAGGAAGTAGTTTTTTTAGAAGACGTTTACGTTTGCCGAAGATTTACATTTTAATAGTAACGATCGTGAGACTGATGCAGTATTGAATGATGCGTCAGCCCCTGAGTTGGGACTCCGGTTGGGTCCGAAACTTGCCGGGCAATCCCGATATATACGCGTGAGTAGACCATAGGTTAATTTAATACAAAAATCTCCATTAACAAAAAAACGATATACGACTTCAAATAAAAAACTACTGAACCAAACTTGATGAAAATTTCATAGGACCAAATGACAGCTATTTTGCCGAATGAAAACACGTTAATCACGCAAATGAAAATAGGATCAACAAAGTCAGTTTATCCATCCCGAAGTTCTAGGGTGTCAACACGCAAAAAATACAAAGGAATTGAGACTCTCTTCCTTCTTGAAGAAGGATGAAAATAGTTCAAGTCTAAAAATGTAAGTGTAAAAACTGTTTACCTGTAAGATCTCATAATCTGGTACAGTGACTATCTCCGCTTGCGCTCTGAATTGGTACATCTCGTCGCCATCTTGTTCGTAGTAAACAACTGCATGCTGTAAATAATGTTTTTTTTAAGAACTTAAACGACCAATGGCCTACTTATAAAAATCACTGAGCCAAACTTGATGAATAATCCAGTCTGTAGCTGGAGGGAACAATAAGGGTACAAACAAAAAAAACCGACGAATTGAGAAGCCACTCCTTTTGGGAGTCGGTTGAAAATACACTTGGCAATAATTTGCTTTAAAGCAAAAAAACAAGCAAGGCTTTTAAAGGACTGTTGGTATCTTGCTGAGTATACGACAGGATCCCAGAAAATCAAGACCAGACCAAGGTGCTTTTATTTCGTTTAGCCCATGTCGTGTGCCTTGGGCGTTAAAGAGAGATAGTGCTATCAGCTGTTTAAAATGCCATCTCGCTTCCCCAACAGAAAAACTCTGCTTTATGATTTCATACCATAGAGAGTTTCTGTGCCTACCCAAGACTGACAAGTAAATTGAGACTGAGAAGTAAATTACATATTACCTAGAGTAACAAAATTACGAAGTTTACTTACGTTGATCCCATCAATTTGCACCGTTGGGAACTCCACCATTAGATACATATAGTCCGAACTTCTTTTCTCTTTTTCATTGATCATCTCTATTTCTCTGAACGTTAGACGATCGAGCCAGTCAACCTGGTAAAACAATTAAAAAGTAAATATGTTTATAATGGAAAACGTAAACGTGAAAGGGAAATTTGCAAACAAATATTTTGTTTCTATTTTAAATACAGATTTGATTGTCTACTTTTTCTTTTCGGCTTTGCTGTTTGGCTGAAAGTTGTTTGAAGACTAAAGAATGAGCCATTGACTCAGATTATAACAAGAAATTAAGTATTTAGGCAGGGAGTAAAAATATACAGAATATTTTTGATACTAGTGGCAAGTTTTTATGCTGAAGAAGAGACTAGAAAAGATAACGTTGGTTATAGAAAACAATGATTCATCTATCAACACAATATACAATGTATGTAAATGATGCGTTGCAGTATATCTTATGAATGACGCGCGGAATAAGCCGCGGGGGGTCACAGTAAGCGATAAGGAAATATCTCAACACTTACTTAGTTGCCCCGCCCCTTTTGCAGGCTTTTGTTTTAAAGGTATCACATTAATCAAAAAACTGCATTTTTTTAATAAGTCGGTTTTTAGTAAGTTAAAGAACACAATGCGCTCTTTTTCTAGTCGAAGAAAATTACTGCATATTTTATCGATATATTAAGTTTGTTTGATCTTTGTTATGGAAAAAACACACAAAGATTTACTGAATTCAAATTGTTGGTATTCCCACTAATAATAAATAAATAAAATAATAGTAAATAATACTTTTATTTTGAGTCTAGTGTCTGCTATACGAGAAAATATATGATCAGGTCCCCAGATTCTCAACAGTGAGACCAATAGCAACGATTAAAAAACTTGCACAAAGAAAAAACATAGTTTTGTTTATTACCTTAGGTATGTGTCCATTCCGATGTTTCTTTGCTAGCTTGGCCAGCCTCTGCATCTGTTCCTTGCCCCTGTCGGGAGCTTTCCCCGGCGTCTTCTCGCTGCCCTCCACCCCGGGCCACACTCGAAGGTCGAACATACCCTTTTTGAACACAAAACACAACTTTTTAAACCTGCACACTAATGTTAGATAGCAATTTCGACACAATTTGAGGGTACTTTGCGGTTTCCCCATCTTTTACTTTGTTTAAAGTTTATTTTTCACAAGAGTCAGAATACTTATAATGTACCACATTTTAAAGTTGAGTTAGATTCAACATTTTGTGTAAAATTGCACTCTATTTTCAAGTTATACTTAAATCGCACAAAAATATAATATTTATATTTGTTAATCCTGTTGAAAATGAGTATCTAAACACTGGTTATTAATATAAAAATGTTTAAATAACCGCGTCGCTCCCGACTATGGAGATAAACATACTGAACCAATAGCGGCAGTTTCCAGATATCTTGTTTATGCCAACGATTCTTTAAGTATCAGGTCATAAACATAAATATTCTATTGCATAGTCTGCGAGATAAATGCATAAAAACAAGTTCTTTCTTCTTGTTTTTAAGAAAGATTTTGTTGCATACTATTGTGTGTGAATTTCATCTACTTCTATCTGTCTGCTAATGGAGATTTCTTATGAAATAAGCGACTCCGTACGTTCTCCATATTTACAGTATTTTTTTTTGCAAATTACCTGTAAATAAACTTTTTAATTAATAAACGATTACATCCCGATGTTCAATCGATTGTACATTGAAATGCAATTTTTCTAAGTGCTGATTTTGTTTTACTCTTAATTTTATGTGTTTTTTTTATAGGTATCTTTTGAATCAACCCTCTCCCGTACCTTTTGTGGATGGTATGGAATTCATGGATTTATTCTACAAATATGATATACGTCCTATCTTATACATGACAATTGTTAAAGTCATGAGTTTTTGCCTTTTCCGTTTTCCGTAACGAGTAAATACATTCTGTGCCTTTCCTGGATTGGCCTTTGGACATGTGAGGTTGTCTCTAGGCACTTAGGGTTATTCAACTGGTCAAACTACAATGGAACTAGCAATCAACACCTATTCAGATCTCAAGCAATAATAGACACTATGAAAGACGGCAGTTAAATTGATTCGCAATCAAACCATTAGGTTCATGTACGTGGGAGAGTTACGAGGAATCATGTTAGCTAAATTAAAAAATATATTATTATAGTTTGGACATCTGGTTCTAGTAAGTCGTAAGTATTACTTTTATGATTATTTTTTATTTACTATTGGTTTATTACGAAGTAAGTCAAATACGATTTAGACTGTAAGCAATTTGAATCTTATCTCCTAATCCATACTGTAAAATTAAGAGATTAGATTTATTTATAACTAGCTGTTGCACGCGAATTCGCTGGCCTGGATGTCATTTATAGCTGCAAAATATTATCCTCTTTTAACGAAGTCGGATAAAAGTAGTTTATTTGTTAATCCAAAGTGTCTTCTGCCTCCATACCTTTCATCGAAATCATTCCAGCCGTTTAGGCGTGAAGAGGTAACAAACATAACACACATACTAACACACACACACACTTACTTTCGTATATGATTACACAGAAGTGCTATAATGGAATAAACCCGACATAGCAACAGAAAAGTGGCACTCCTGCGCGTAAACAAAATTGCAGCTAATTGAAAACATCGATAACCTATTGGATTGACAGTTAAATCATTTAATTCAATTACTTATAGATGGTAGGATTGTATATTTGTTAATACATGCATGAAGTACATACATTAGTACTTATACATAATATTATTAACATACACGTTATTATTAACGATTACACTGTAAACGGAAGGACAATACGCTAAGAAGAGGGTATCTCTTTTATTTTGACCTACAAAAAGTGCCAACTTTTTGCTAGATTTTTGATATTGACTGCCGGATTCGATTCCGTTTAAAAAATCAATGACCTGCTATTCCGTTCTCAAGTTACAATAGTATAATACTGACCTGTCTCAACATGCCATGTTTTCCGAAGAGCGAGATAGTGGTGCCGCCGACCACCATCACTTTCCCAGGACCCGCGCAGTCGTATATCGTCATCGCGAGGGTAGCGTTGCGGGGCAAGTCGCTGAAGTACACCGGTAAAGTCACCCATTCGTTCCAACTGAGAAATTAACATAAAATTAGCAACTTTTCGAAAAACTGTAGGGAATTTAACGCTTGTGTAACTGGGGTTTCAAATCAGGTTCGCAAAGACCTCCAGACTCAAACGCCACACATATACTGTTGTCCTATGCGGGTACCGAAATCGCGTCAAGTCGGGTACAGTGGGATTGGCGTGGGGAACTCTACCACTCGACTATCCGACCAGAAGCATACAGCTTCGATAATTCGATTTACAACATTTTCAGCCGTTGCATCGTATCATTATGATAGAAAGGTCTGTACACAATATAAGTCCGTACTCGAATAAATATACATACATACAATACTGTTTTAAATTATATATTAAAAAATACCCAAACCAAGGTATAAATAATCGTTGTACTGCTGGGCTGCTCAGAGCAATAATTCGTGGATCACACAGTGCTTGCAGAGATAAAACCCGAACATCGCGAGCAGTTTATTTGATTTAATGACCGATACCACTTTGCTATACATGCCGTCAGTTTAATTTGAATTTGATATTCATTTCGATAAAACAATACCTTTTGGGTTCTTTTTTCATTTAAAAAAGTAATGTTTAAATTTGGTCCTTACTTCCATCTATTAGTAAAGGCCTTATATGACGTAGTGACTGGCAGTGCCAGAGGCTGTCCGTCGCTCAATATCTGGCACGTCACGTACAAGTCAGAGCAGCCATCTTGGTACAGGCCCGAGAACTTGAGCATCGGGTCTGAGAGTAACTTGTCATACTCCGGCTTGGCACGCTTCCCTTCTAGAGTACCACTGAAATAAAATGCGTCATTTAAATATACATTTAAATATTTTTGTGTACTTTTTACAAACAATTTTTACAAAGTTTATATTAATTTATTTTCTTTTTATATTTCTATCCGGCAATTTAAATTTGTCTACTTTTTTTTAAGCTATCGAAAAACAACTTTCACCCTAAAGAATTTAATCCTTATTTTGTGACTCAAGGGGTTTAATAAACATTCAAGACAATTTTAGATCACACCAATACTTGACATAATAATATGCAGGGTTCGAACCTGTAATACTTCACAGTCTTGTTTTGGTATAGTAACCAGTTTTGCCTCAAACTAATTGTTTCAGCTATTCATTAATGAAAATTGAATAGCAACAACATAACTTATAAATTACTTATTAAGTCTAATCTAAAAACAGGCAGGCTCATTAACAGTTACAAACAATTATTATTATAACTGTTTGTAACCTAGGTGTCTAATTACACTTGTACTAACATAAGGTGATGATCATGGTCAAACTTATTTATAAACATACAAGTATTGTGTCCATTGTAGTACATAATATTATGTTTACTACACAAGTACATGTATAACATAGAATGGTATGGTATGGATCAAAACTGATTGTGTATGTTTAAAGGATATTTTTTAGTATTTAATTGTTTATTATTTAATTTTGGATGGCATGTTTTGAATAGATGTAATGTACTGGTGATATATTAAGAGAAATATTATGTGTTGATTATTAATTTGAGACATGAATTCTAGTTGGATTTTAATAACAATTTATAGTACTGTGATTTTAAGAGATTTCTAGGAAAAACATATAATGCATATATAGCAGCCCTCACTGTTGCTGTTACAAACGGTAGAAGAAACAATATTTTATATAAATTTGAATCTTAAATCTCATAAGCCACACTGAGAAAAAGAAACTACTATTAAAACGTCAGTGGTAATTACGGCTTTTAATCTTTATTATCTCTACCATAATATGTATGCGTGTTTTATTTGAACAATGATTGTTATAAATAAGACTTCATTATCTTAAAAATTTAACATTAACGTTAGCCACCTATTAATGTCGAGCTTGGAATGTAGCTATTAATTTTATAAGCAGCAGCTCTGTTCAACAGAGCATAAAAAACAGGTTTACAACGATTTCGCAAGACGTACAATAGAATTTTAAAGTAAACGCGAAATACGTATTTGGTAAACATGAGAGCAACACAAAGTACACAACGAATGTTATAATACTTACATTTTTATCTCCACTTTATGATCTAAGGATGAACTATAAACATAATAAAATTTGTCATCTATCTCGTTCATATTGAAATGATTTATTAAGAAATCACAACAAACTCAACAACTGAATCGAATTGTTGATTTTTCTTGTAATGACATTTATTAATTGTCAAAGTCAAAAGATTTTTTTCCGATCTTATTCGCCACCTAGGTATTTGAGCTAGTTGTAATCGCAAACCTTATTAACAGTACAACTGTCTATATTATAAACTCCCATCTTCTATCTGTAAAAAATTAGCATGAAGTCTTAATTATGTTGTAAACAAATTAAATTGTTGTTATACACAAGGTGTTAACTTTATACAGCAACATTTAGTTTGAGCTTGTCTGCTAAATTCTTTAAATTGGACGATGTGTCAAGTTCGGTACAGAATATTTACCTATGAAATATTGATCGAAACTCCCTTATAAAGTTTCTTGTTGTTGACAACACCAAACTGCTGCTCCGTCACACAAAACGCGCAAATGTCAACACGTCGTGTCATTTTACTGAATTACTGATTTGCCGACTATTACCTTAATATCAGATAAATAACTTAATTATACTTACACAAGCAAGCTAAACACTGAACTTATCACGCTATTTGGAACCACTGCGATTGAGTGACAGGTATTTAAACAAAATAAATCATTTAATAGATGTAAACAGACCAATACTCTTGTTTTTGTAGAATCTTTGTTCATGTTTGTTTTATAATTATTTCAGAGCGATGACTAAGCTACTGGAGTGGATATCAGTAATTTCAGCATTTTTTGCTGTCTGGTATTCCCTAATCGGAGGATATGTCAAGCACCCAGAAATAGAGAAAAACATGACATTGATTCTATGGTCTCCATTCATATTCCTAGTTCTATTTGGAGTATATGCGGTTACCGTGGTCTTATATCGAGTTTTGACGTTCAATAACTGCGAATTGGCGGCCAGAGAGCTACAGGAGGAAATCAAGATAGCCCGGCGAGACTTACAGGAGAAGGGACTGCGCTGGTGAACAAATTCCACTAGTCATACCTAGTTATTTAAGTGTATATTTTGAACTGATTATAGTTTTTGTTACTTTTAGGTATTTTTTTTTACTTTCTTTTTATCCCCTTCTAGTATACCTGTATGAGCCACAATAGAACTAGTGATATAGTGAGAAGATGAAGTTTATAAAGAAGTATGCAATTTTAGATTAATCTCTGTAATGAAATTGATTAAATCCCATTAACTTTATTATTGTTGGTCTAATTTATGAGGCATTACCATATCTAAATTCCCCACTAATCCCGACATTTAGTAAAACTTGAGGTTTCTTCTTCAATCAATGAACTTGGCTTATTTTCGTTCACTGGACACAGGCTTCCCTGAAGTCTTGTTTAGGACATTGGTGCATTTGGCTGTTTAATTAAATAAATGTGCCTATAACACCAAACAAATACCTTATCACTATCTATTGCTACAACTTGACTTTTAGACTATAGACAACTTGCCAAAATCATAGGTAAACTGACAACAAGGCAGGGATAAAATAATATAAAACAATTTTATGTATAATTATTAGTTATCTTTATTAAGCTAATCAATTTTAATTTATTTGCATACAATATTTACAATTAATATAACCCTAAAATACTTGATTGAAAAACTGCTGAAAATACATAATATGAAGTTCACATTGCAGACTCATAATTCATACATTTTTATATATTTAATATAATATTATATTAAATAAATTGTGTGAATTAAATAATATTAAATTGCTGATGTAATAATTAGGAAATAATGTAATTCAGTAAACAAATGGTCTTATTATCTATATTTTAAAGCTGTCATTCTTAATAATTATGTATGCAAAATATACAACCAGCAAAATATCACATACCATTATTATTTTCATAATTTATAATTTATTTTATTGTAAATGATGCATAAAAGATAAGTTGCCCCTTCATTAAATCATATTTATTGGGAAATTAGTTTATTTTATTTTATATTTCATAGTAAAAGACAGCCAAAATCACAGCACTTAGATTGAATTGTGTAAAATTTTTAATGGTGCAGAAATATGCAATATTTTGCTATATTTAACTTTATGGCACACTTCTATATTTATAATTTATAAGCAAGGTGGGACAAATATTATTATTAGATGCGGCTTATCTTAAAAGAGAACCAGTTTTTTTTAAGAAAGAAGATTTAAACTGATAGTCTTGTGTTTTGGCCAAAGCTTTTTAGAGTTTTAATATCTGGACAATGAGATACAGTATTAAATATTTCACCAACCTTATTGCATCATTTTATTATCTTATAAAATATAGGTACAAACATCAACATCAATTAAAACCAAAACCATAACAGTGCAACACTGATAAGTATTCATTTTTTTGATGAAGCTTTTCCTCCAGTTTCCGAAAGGCTTTATAATCACTTGTCAACCTACTTCTGATCATGACTGTGATTGGTTGGCGATGATATAAGCAACCAATCAGAGTTTGACATTAGAGTTGACAGATGACTAATGTGCCTTTAAAAAATCGGCGGCAAACTTGCTATCATAATAAAAAAAAACTAAATTAAATTTGAATAATAATTGAATATGACAGTTTTCCATTTTAATGAGCTATAAATAATATTATATTCTACAATATCTCCCTAATTCTGATCCCGCGCTTTCGTGAGCTAGCTACCCCATACTTGATTATAATAATTATAATTACTAACCTATATTTACCTAACTACTGAAAGTGTAAGTGAAATTATTTCAATTCCTTGACCAATGTTATCGTGGATTTCGTTTATGGTAAGATGACATTTAATTAATACCTATACATTTTTAACACCTAGTCATGATAAAGAAAATCAATTTGGTGCAGTATAAGAGTACATCATACCCAGCTGTGTTCAGATCTTATCTACTAATAACTTTTTGTTTAACTAAAAGCCTTCGGTTGCGATGCTTCTAGAGGTATCGCGAGCTTATATTGGGACATCAATGGGGACCAATGATGCAAGACAGCGACACTTGTCACAATCATAATACTTTTTTTTTGAAAAAAAAAATACAAAAATGTCTATCGCTCAATGTGGCACATAATGTATTTCGTCAAAGTACTTGTTTGAATACTTTGAATCTGAATCCATCATTCTCGAATAAGGCAGTTATTTTGATTGTTACGAGAGGCTATATAAGTAGATAGCACGGTAGCCATATCGATTGAACCGACCTTCAAGAAAACTATAAAATGTGGCTGATATAAGAACAAATTGAGCGTAACTACCCACTTAAGTACAGTTGGTTAGCTACGAGTTGTTCAGCCTGAAAATATAACATGTTGCTGTTTATGAACATCTTTAAGTGTATTTCTTACTCATTTGCGTTGCCATTGAACTTCATATTATAAGGAACTATTTTTTGAAATTTTATTAATGCCCGCCCCCTACCTAATATGCCACTATTTTCTTATTACCTCGTACGGAATTTTTATTCTTATTTTCCCACGTTTTTATACACTCAATTTTCTTGTCTCTTTGTGGTTGGATTTTTGCAACTCAATTTAGAGGCACTTTCCGAGAAGCTAGCAGGCTGCAATTTCAGAGTAGCTTCAAACCCGACGACTATGCAATTAACGACTACAAAAACGGCTGGACCAATTATGATAAAATTTTGATGGAGTAGCGTTAAGTTTTTAGATGTTTTAAATCTATTAATTTTTATTTTGTTTACGAAAAGTTTTACTGGGTTCTCTGGTAATTGATACTCGTATCCCTTACTCATAAACGAAACCCACTTTCTGTAATTTGTATTCGTAATTAGTTGGGAGCCATTTTATTGTCAAGGTTACTTCGCTTGCCGATAAGCAATTGGGTATTACTCGTATAACACTAAAACACGCAAAGGACAAAAAGCACTCAGCCATGCAATTTTATTTTTCACGCCATTTTCACACTTCGGTTCATGGCATAATGTCCAGTTTATTCTTTTTCTGTGTTAATGGCGTCGCGTAATGAATTGTGTCATGTGTCGTATGCGCTTATTAGCCTGAATTGTTAAATTATGGTGATTTTAGTGGAGTAGGTGAAATAGATAGCTTGACCTATATTTTAACAATGTAGGAAAGTATGATTTTTTTTCTGAACCCTCGCAGAGTATAAACTTTGAAGACATTGTTGATACTGTCCCGTTGTTTGTCTTCAATGTATTTGCCAGAGGAGATGGCGACAGAAATAAATTGAAAGAATCGAACGTTGTTTCTAGTCTATGGACGATTTGCTACTTTTTTTCTTGTAGGCGAGCAAAGGGAGAAAGAGAGGGGCATGTTTTTAAAGAATGATTGATATAAATTACCTGAGTAAAATAATAGACCCGACTTTCCAGTTCCTTAAAACACAACACAAATAAAATTTAGACTGGGGATCCCAACTAATTACGAATATGGGTACCTACATGTAAAGTAACTTCACAATTTTACTACTTCTATATAATATTATTGCACTATTTATGATTACTAAGCTGGGGTGCGATTCTGTAAATCCCACTTACTATATATTAAACACGACGAGTAATTTCTCGTTCGCTTAATAAGAAAATTACGTTATAAGCGCAGTTTCGCTAGAAATTAAATGAACTCTGAATAAGACTTTCGTTTGATATTAAAACTCTAAGCGTATAATAACATTTTCCTCGAGTCTCTCAAGGCACTTTGCTTTTAACTTAAATACTGCTTTTAAAAGCATTTCTTATCAAAATATTAAAGTAGTTTTTAAGCACAGGCTAATTCATTCAGCCGGATAGTTTCCTGAGATTACGTTTTGCAATATAATGATTTACAGAATCGGACGCCCGATGATATGAAATTTAAAGCTACAATTTCGAAATGTGTCTAGCTAAGTGAAATAGTTTAAGAAGTGAAGAAATACGCATGCGTTTAGAATGCGTGTCGACTAGAACGTACGTATCTATTAAATGTTGATTTATTGGCTATTACTTTACTTACAAATCGACCTGGGAAATAAACTCTATTATTAATGTGACATGAGCTATTTTTAAAATCGTATAATTAAATCTCGACTACAGTGGCACCATTATTATAAGATTTTTCTGTTTTCTGACGGAGGTAAGTAATGTTGAATGAGGTTTTTACGTCTTTTTTCTAATATCTCATTTTCTATTAGAAATTTTAAATTATCTACGACTTTAGTAACTAAGTATAAGGAGTTCTACAATACGTTTCACATTTAACATTCAAATTAAGAAAACGAAAACGAACACGACGCTACTTGGTTACATAAAATTGGTCCGAATTTATTCATTTGTTGAAAAATAAAATCTAAATATGAGACGCGTAGGTACGACAAGACTTTGAAAGACATAAACGGTCCGTGGGTACAAGAGTACCTGTAACGAAGCAGATCAAAGTATCATCAAATGTGAGTTTGGCATTCAACGTGTCAACTAAAACCCTCAAGATCGTCAATACATGTCCTGGCAAAGAATTTCCTCAAAAGATTCCTGATTGGTTAGGTCTAGGCGATCCGTGTTTCATACGAATCGTGCGACGGCGACTGCTAGGAGGGAGATGCCGGCCTTCAGCTCGGCGGAGGGTCCGGGGTGCGTGGCGGACGAGTTGCCGGCCAGGATGAGGGCGCGTAGCCGCTGCCGCTCGCGGTAGCGCGTGTCCTCGCCCGGCGGGTCCAGGCACTCGAACTCACAGCATCGCTCACCAACGCGGAACTTTTTGCAGAACTGTGGATTGGGAGCACGTTTGCGTTAGTTCAGTTGTACTAAAATACACTTACAGGTATGTTTGGTTTGTAACAGCGTTGTAGATGTTATGAAGATCATAGATTTTAGATACTTGAGCATCGAAGCTAAATAAACTGTGAATAAATATTTAAAATATCTAAGTTGATTCCAAATTCTGCTCTTTGCAGGAGTTATATCCAATATCAGACCAGGCTGTTAGCAACAAAAAGTGTTTCGTGATCGTCGTCAATTAAAACTTGGTCGCCACGATACCCCACATAAATGTTTAATGTAACACATTATTATATGTAAGCGTGTCGTAGTTAATAACAGAAAAACTTTACTTAATTGGTCAAGAATTTGATGACCTGACCTAGTAGCTACATTTAGACCAGTTTTAACCTACAGTTTTTACCTTTCTTTCATTTTATGTCTACAACTGATTTATGCTTCTTATTTTTCTTACACTCAGAACCAGCATTCGTGGATCACACATATACAAATTCTTGTCTTCCGCGGGTATCTAACCCGCGACAAGTCTTGCCCAGTGGGTTTGGTGTGGTGACCTGTACCACTAGGCTATCCGTGCAGCCGTCCCTTAAAGTAAGACTGTTCGATAGTGGAAAGAGTCACCGCTCTACACTACAGCAATCATACTTTCAGAGGTGGTGCTATAAATCAGAAAATTCGACAATTAGGTACTATTGGGTATAGTACTCACATAAGGCGGATCACAGTAAATAGCCTTGCACCACTTGGGTTCAGAGTGATAGCAGACGCAGAGCGAGCAGACGCCGGGCCCCGGCACGTACAGCAGACCGTGGGGCACTGACTTTCCTTCCCAGTCCACGCATTCTTCTTCCACGCACGCTGGAAATAAAAGATTATTCTTAGGTGAAAGAAGATCGAGAGCTGTGGCAGTTGTTTTCAGAAGAAATAAGGATGAGCTCACTGGCAGTCCTATGAATATTGGTAATAGTGGTAAAATCCAGTACAAAATTTACTACCTTCCCCAGACGGCCCCAGAGCTGAGAAAATGTCTTTCAGCGCGACGTTTCAGTTAAATTGTAGGTACTAGGGTAAACTGCTCGTGTATTTGATCATGTCTGTAAGTATTCACAAATTTCTGAAAGTGGGCTACATACTCAGAATTTGTTCGCTTCCCATAATTTCCAAGATTCGTCATAAATGTTACACACGTTACTTTACGTAAGCATTCAATTGGACAATAAAAATATCAATTTAGGGAAGCAGGAACCAGTAAAACTAAGTAGGTACCTATACCCTATTCTATCTCTTTTCTTTCACAATAATTCTATGAAACAGTAAAATAAATTCGGGTATCAAGCTAGGATACAAATCCTTTAACGACGTAATGCTCTTAAAATGAATCCGGTGGAATCAGATTGATCAGGCCATTAGAGCAAATAGGTTCAATCGAGCGGAGGTGGTAAACGTTCACTCACCACTGCGAATGGTTCTTTTTAGATCTTCGCTTGTTTTTATACCGCAGTCAAGATAATTTTATTTGCGGTTCTGGATATAGAAAAGCTTGTCTACTAATTGGTACTGTGTAGAAGATTGTTACTGGCCAATATTAATAAGTTATTGCGGAACCAAATTTCGAAGCCAAAAATTGAAAGAAAAAAAATTGTTAGATAATTAGTGGAATGCAAGTTTTATTGCAGCTGGATTTTTAGGTACTCAATCAGGGACATTTTAAGTTAATTTGTAATTCTAAGTCTAATGATTTATTTTCCTAAAGAACTAAAAAAATTAGAGCTTCCAACTTATTGTGAGATGAGGGACCTTGACAACTGTAAACCTTGTTCTAAATACACAAACCTACAACTATCATTAATTTTCTATTAACATTGCATTTTTTCACGATAGATCGTCAATAAAAGTTCAATAAAAAAGTTAATGATCAAACCGCAAACATAATTTCTATTTATAGGGGCATCAAACCGCAGGAACATTTGATCAAGCATCGTTCAAACGTCGTACGAGTCGTAAAACCATTGGCATTGATTCCTTCGTGCAAATCACGGGGTTGAATCTAACCACCTTGTCATGTAGCAAGGTTAACGCTAATGTGATTCTGATTTCAAAACAATAGTCTTCGTCAAAGTTTAAGCTATTGACGTCATAGCTTAGGAACTAGGAATTTTTTAATAGCAACTTTTTCTTGCTTTAGTCTATGGTAAGTCCAAACATCGGATTTGCCAAAAAGGTAGTCCGGTAGTCGATGAACAAGTTGTCTCTAAATAGCCTCACTATTCGTTCTTTAAAAGGTCCTTATCTTTTATTGCATTATGTAGATCACTGATTTGGTTTTTATTGTCTATGATTCTTCTTCTATCAAACTTTGAGTTTCAATATCAAATTTTTTGAATAAGTAGTTCAATTTGGGAAAACATTCACCATATTACGTTCGAATGTACAAATGGCTTATAGAAGCAAGAGACAAGCCTCCCATATTAGCAGTTACTTAAATACAGTGTAATAAAGAGGATGTATATTTATGTTTTCTCGGAACAAGGGTAGCCGAAAAAACCTTAATAACGAAGGCTCAAACCAATGTAATGCGCGGGAAAGGACTGAGCTAACCAAAATATACGACAAGACACAAAAACATCAGACCGGACTTAATTTTATTATACCTAGGTCGCTTGCTCTTTAGGATTTCAGAACAAATATGATTGAGATCCGCAATTTTTGGTTTCAACATTATTTTACAGTCTGGGTATTACTATTTATAACGGCCGATGAATTGATGCAAATTGGATTTTGGATTGGAAGACTTGTAAAGCCTTGATATCTCCTTTTCTTTTTTTTGGTTTTTCATTACACATACTTATTATGTACCTACTAAAAGTGTGTGAAGACATTTTGTTTACACAAAACTGGCAACAAATATGAGAAGACTGCACGAGACATGCAAGGTGTGTATTTCTGTATTAATTATGTGGCACTTGCATGCGAAAGCAATAAAATCACGAAAAGAATGTTGCAGCCGTAGTGTTCTACGTAGACTACGTAGGGACCACTAGTATCTACTTAGTAGTATTTATTCAATTTTACATTATTAAAGCGAAATGTATGGTCATGTTTATGAGTAGGTATATGTGTTGTCTATGCACACTCAAACGGCAACTCCTTTATTAATTAGATTAAGTACTTTGACTGGAGCTAGAACTTGAAATGTCAAGACACTAACTAGAAAAAATAAAATGGACTAAAGACATGTTTTTAAACTTTAACCCGATATCCACATGCAACAGCTAGTTGAGAAGTCTAAGAAGATTTTATCTCAAACAATGTTGCCAGTAGATACGTATACTCTGAGACCTATAACAGATAATCTATTTCTGGTGATAAAACGTTTGCGGCTAAAACTATAACTGGAACGTCTGGAAGTTGGCATCGCCAGACGTTTGCTTTCTATTTCTAATAGACAATCCAGTGACGAATAACGTCTATTTATTTTAGCTTTGTAGGATTTTATTATCTTACCTACCTACGTCAATCGATGTCGGCGCCTAATTTAATCATCACATCAAAACTTCAATAAGATGTAAATAGATTTTTACATTTTTTACAGATTTTAGTCAATCTTTGTTCTTCGTTACCGTTCGTTTTATTGTTTTTTTTTTAAATTGGCAAACGGTTAATGCTGTCAAAATATTTTTTATAGTGGTCGACGTTGATGTTAATATGCGCCAAGGCAGAGGAGTTTGTCTATTCATCCCAACTTGCAATTTAAAAGATACGATTTTATGTAAGTTTCCCACCGAGAAGATTTCGAAATTTCTAGTAGTTAAGCCCCATCCAGCTGAAGCTATTTTCAAGAAAATCTAATAACCAGTTTCTATTCATGTCGAAATTTGAATTATATATGAATTCGTTGAGTACAGCTGTAATTTAAACGTCTCTAGGGATGTTGTATGGACGGCTTTTGAAAAGCTAGTTGAGAGAAAAAAATTACCTATTTTCACTAAGTTATTGGATTGATATATCTACTTATTCCTTACTAAGTTTAACAAAGCCGTAAACATTCAAGGTAGTGGCTGGAAAGTTTTACTTTTTAATCTATATAAAGTAGTTCTGCATTCAAATTATGATGGCGTGTTTTTCGCGCGTAAATTATACGTGATCATTTCAATATGGCGGCTTATGTAGGAAGGAAAAACAAACAAAAATAAAAAGTATTAAATAAAAATTTACAAGCGTGCCGTGGGAGTATTTTATTATCAGTCGCACGCGTAAAATTCTATTCATATTACTTATTACGACAGCCACGGTAGACGATAATTGTATTCGGAATAATTTCGTGTTTTTCTAAAAATGTAGTGCGTCAGATGAAACGGTTTTTTTGCAGTTAATAATTTATGCTCGATGTTCAATAATTGTGTGTCATTATTTTAAGTGGTTTTAGTATGAGACTCTGACTGTCGAATGTAGCTCTACCATTTGTCAGCAGTTGAAGTTGGATATGACTGTAACAATTGCTCTGTAAAAATATTCGAAGTTCAGGTTTAGTGTAACATTTCTTAAAGCTCATTCGTAGCGTAAATAGCTGATTTATTACATGTTTCTTAAAATCTTGTAAGCTTCCTAAATGTAAATAAGCAGTAAAAGATTCCTTTTTTCGTTAAACTATCCACACAAATTCAACAGCCCGTGAAATTTATCGGGACAATCAAATGTTCTAATTCCGTCCCTCGTCTGAAACAGAAGGAACACAGCACAATATCTTTTCGGCTTCTGTTATAAGCCCATTCCACAAATATTCCCCATTATAAGGGGCAGTGCGTGGCCTTGATAAACGCCAAACGGGCATTAAAATTAACAAATGAGGATAGTCCAGACCAATTTGAATAAACGTTACTACGTACTAAGAAGACACTTTTGACAAGTCGTAAAATTATGCGAACGTAACGAACTGAAAAGCGATACTTCGAAGCAAAATAAATGCTTAAAATCGTATACAACTGTCAATCAAATCAGCAACTTGTCCTTCGTCAATTTTTGGTTAATTTTACGATCTGTCAAAAGTTTCTTCTAAGAGCGGACAGAGCACAAGATATGTCGCAGTAGTACATCCGCACTGCAGTAGGGAGGCTTAAGAAATATACCCCGAGACTTTGCTGCGAGATTTCGACGCTCAGCTACAAATGTAAGGAGGTATTACTTCATTACAATTGACCTGAGTTTTATTTCTTCTGCGTTTACATTTGCTATTCATTGAATTATTAAAAGAGGATTTGCATTTCAATCGGTTAAACTCTAGGTTTGAAGTTGGATTGGTGTTAAGTAAGTTCTTTTTGATTTAGTCCAATATATTTAACTAGCTGTTGCCCGCGACTTCGTCCGCGTGGTTAGAAGATATAAGTTAGGAATTTTTTAACGAAAGCCCATGTTGCAGCGTGATCTTATATAGCCTAAAACCTTCCTCGATTAATGGTCTATTGAACACAAAAAGATTTTTTCAAAGCAAACTCTTCAGCTTTATATATTAGTATAGATTAGTAATTGTATAAGCCGTATTAAAGAATGCGTCGATCTGATAAAGAAGGGATAACAACACCATTGAAACAATAAACGCTTACTAAAAGCTTAGTGTGCGTTTATATAAATGTAGTGTAAACGAAAGCTATAGGTACCATTACAAGTGTAGTATAGAAATAAGTCAATTAAGCTCCCATGCGTCAAACCATTTAATTCTAATTCGGTCTAATGCCAACGTAGTTTTGCAATGGATTACAGTTTTAGCAAAGGAATTAATGCCCCAAGTCTAGGTTTACTTGGTTACTGAGCTAGGTATCGTTATTTTTGTAACATTTTCGGATAGCGAGCACTTTTCAGGTCGCATTTTTCATGACAATTGGGGTCAAGATGGACTGCGGTAGACGAAAATACAGTTTTTGTTCTGCTGTGCCTATAGTAGCATTTTGCTGGTTTTAGGGTTAATGGAACTTTGATGAAAAACAAGAATGGATAAGGAAAGAAAAGATATGGATACGATATAATAAGATATACAGAAAAAGAGAGATAGAAATAATATCTTGTTGGGGCTTTTGAAAATACATATTTGGTAAAGAACACAAATGTGCCTGTTTACGTTTCTTTATTGTTCTAATTCCATCCTTTACCAAATCAATGGTATAGATAGGACACAAATTAAAAGACAATAGAGAAGAAAAACACATGCAGAGATGCTTCACTTGTAAGTCTATAAAACCGTTAAACCTGAATTTTCTTACCTGGATGAAATTTATTACCATCTTTACCCAATATAAAACCTTATTTTATTGACGATCAAACGCTCATGACATCGTACCCCGTGTGAATGAAAGGACAATCAAATGAACATGCGACGTCCTAAAGAGATCATTTCCTTAATCTATTGCTTGCTTTCAACCAACTTCAATATGGGGTTAGGGTCTCAATTTGTTGTTTTTTGTTATCATAACAGTATCTATCTCCTATTAACATAGTAAATGTAAAATAACTCTGTCTGCATGTTTTGCGTTTAAGGCTAAACCGTAGGTAGATTTTATACCAGAAAAAAGTAACGACTCTCTTTTCTGGAGTTTCATGCTATCTCTATCTCAAATTTTATCGCAATCGGTGGAGCAGTTAAGCATAAAACGCATCGTCCATCCGTATCGGTCGAATTGACAACTTTCTCCTCTTTGAAGACAGAATGGCCGCTAATCTTAAGTATTTCGCAAAAAATAAAAAAGATAGGTGATAGCTAAAAGATGTTCCTTTTTTGTAATTCGAGGAAGGAACTAAAAGGGCTGTCATTTCCACGAAAAGAATTTTACTTTTGTGTAATTTAACACTAGCCGTTTTTCGTCACTAAAAAGCAGCTGTTTTTTGCCGTAATTACATAAAACCTTTTTGACGATAGTTTTTTTCTTGTACAAAAAGCCGTCTGTTTAAAAAAATGAGTAAAGAAAGTGAAGAGTAGAATAGTGATCCGATATTATAAAGAAAACATGTTCTTATTTTTAAAATCGGTTAGCAGTACAGCAAAAAAAATGTTCCAGATTTGTTTAAGATATAAAATCAGTTGGACAATTTAATTTCCACTCTTTACAATTTTAATAATCAAGATCTTTAATATACTCATACAATACACGAGTGTCAATTTCCTCCAATGAAGAACACATGCGTACCTAAGAAACAACGCAATTATCATGTAGTTCCCAAAAATATCTAGCAACGAATAGCCGGCCATTACTGCGACAACTCGTATCCGTAATGCGTCACAGGGATATTAAATAAGTGCTTTTTATTTTTAATATCGTCTCGATACGTGCCAAGGGCCATTAAATATGATATATTAATGGACCCGCCGCGGAGGTACTTATATAACGTTTTGTTACCTAGCACCTTGTTTAAATTTTAACAATGATTTGGGTTGAACATGGACCCAATTTTCGGCTTAAATATTAACTACAGATGTTATCGTGAGTTATGTGATTTTTTAGAGCATATTTCGAAATCTCAAAATAAATTGGACGTTGGGAATTAGAGCTAAACCTTTTTTATTAACTATAAAAATCGATAAACCCGTACAGTTTTATTTTTTGCATGAATAATGCTTGCTTCTTTCGAAGATCAAATAATAGAGTATGAAAAGAAGCTGTGTCTGATAGGATTTTGTCACCATATCCTACTACTATTATAAAGGCGAAAGTTTGTAAGTATGGATGTATGCATGTTTCTTCCTCTTTCACGTAAAAACTACTGAATGGATTTGAATAAAACTTTACCACAATATAGCTTATACATCAGAATAACACATAGGCTACAATTTTTGAGGTTTCTAATGTGAGGTCGTAAAATAACACATTTTTTGCGCTTACATTGCAAACGCTGACTGAATCCTACAAGATAGATAGAAGGCAGGTATAAATTATAACTTATATCTTCTAACAATGGGGACGAAGTCGCGGGCAACAGCTAGTAATTTATATTTAAGTACTAGGGCCAAGTGATATTATGAGAGTCGTAAGCGTTGAAAACAAAACGTTTGAATGAATGAAAATGACAGGTCAACGTCACGTGACTGGCCGAAAAGAAACGTCATTTCTATACATTTGAGTTTCCTATCAACGAGGGCTGAATCATACGCGTAGCTTGTGGTGAAGGCTAACTATTAGAGCACAATCGTTAAGGTATAGCCTACTGTTTTTAAGGACGCAAGTTCTCACGACACTGGTCTGAAAGTCCTTCAAATGACCATAGACCAAGGTAATTAGCTTTTATGAATACAACCGACATTCTTATTTTAAAGTTATACACTTATTACCTACTTAATTATAAAGCCATAAAGCACAATAGATTATATGGAGACTTAGCTAAAAGATCAAAGTAAAAAGAACATGAATTCTATAATGAATAGCTATTAAAATATTGCTATAGTTATGTAGGTATGTTAGTCATCCCTTACAGTCGAGTAGTTCGCAAATGTGAAACCAGTCAGCCGGCAAATGTAGCGCTTTGATTGTTGAAGAATCATGCAGAGGGGCTGGAAATGTGGATGTATCTCTTGATATAAGTTCTACTCCATAAAAATTAAAAAAGGTTACAAATGAGAAACGGTGACGAAAGCGATATTGCTAGCGGTAATATTAGAAGCTTTTTTGTTAAATCCATGTTCAATCGTTAAAAAAAAACTTCATTCAATAGTTGCGCTGTTTGGCGTCGAACTGTTTTATTTCGTAACATTTCTGTGCTCTTTATGTCTGACAAGAACATCGCAACTTTGCGGTGCAATTTTCAACAGAAATTGTAATAGGCAGGTTTGGAAGAAAAGGATGTCCATTATACTCCGATAGGTACGTTACTTGAAAAACGTATCTAAACAATTTTGGTGTACCTATCGTATAAACTCAGTTTTAGAAAAGTCCTAAGTACTAAGAACTAAGAACCAATGTTATAACAAATATATAGATACATTATTAAATATTACTGAGTTCACATTTAATTAATAAGTCATTAATTCATCAAAATGCGTGCTGTTAAAAAAATACACAAAGATTGTTAACCTTTTAAACACCCAAACATATCGAGTATAGTTCGACTCTGTGATCTCATATAATCCAGCGAAAAATGCGAAAATATTTCGGTACTTACTACGTTAAAACAAATTATTAAACATACCAAGGTACCAAAGCCGAATTTCTTACGTCAAAAGTTGCCTCTAATAAAATAATAAATAATGAGCACTTGCATTGTGTATTAATGTAAGTATTTCGTCCTCGACCTTACGAGAGGCCTGCCTTCGTATCCGAACGTTTTTCTACCCGGTTTGCATATTTAACAATTCGAAAGAACGTGGACTATTGTACGGGTATTTTTGTACCTAGGTACCTAGTTATCGTATTGAAAGTTAGTGTTTTGTGTGGTACCTACGTCTTCGGATGAGGAGAGTTGCGAATGAACCTAGAGTTGGAAAATAATCTCTTTAAGTTAGTCAATTAACTTCGGATCCATTAAACTAAAGATCGTTGAATAAACAGATTTTTATGACACATTTAACTGTTCTCACACCAAGACGTCTTTAACACATCTTTGGTTCAGCACTGTTGAGTGTTTATATTTAGATTGAACATAAAGCGATGTTTTTATGATTTTTCGGAAGCGAAGTTGTATGATGTAGCTAAAAGTGGTCTTCATTATTCAATAACATTTATATTTTAATATTTATAATCATACCAAGAACATAACAAGCTAGGTACTCCAAATAAAAAGTCAAAGTTTTTTTTTCTTTTGTCGCAGAAGCCAAAACAATTTATCATACATGGACCCCTCTTTTTTTGTACCAAAGTAAGAGAATTGTCCTGATTTCACGTCTCGCTCTTAACAGTAATATGTTCAAGTTATGCACTGTATAAACATACAAAAGTGGAAATAAACGCAGGTTATTAGTTACTTGACGTTGACATTTTAATGATACCGTTTAGAGATACCTTTCGTATACATTTTAGGGTTCCTCAAGAATAGGGTTCCATTTTTAGAACTTTGGGTAAAGGGTAAATACGGAACCCTATTACTGAGGCTCTGCTGTATGCCCGTCTGTCTGTCCAACGACAGGTGGTAGAAGGAATCCATCATGGCTTGGCACCGCTATAATAAACTATACTAAAATTAACAGATTTAAAATTTTGCGTTTTTAAATGTCGATAACATTTTATCAAAATCGGTCCAGACGTTTTATAATTATAAATAGCATTGTCATTGGGTTTAAAGCTACGCTGAAAATTTCAGCCTGCTAGCTTATCGGGAAGCACAAACAAACAAGAACGTGGTAAAAATCATTGTTTCGGTTATATTCAATGTAAGTGTTGCTACGTTCAAATAATATATTTATCTTTAGCCTATTTGTACGGAACCCTCCGTGTCGCGAGTCCGGCTCGCACTTGACTAGTTTATTTATTCTTATGCTTTGTCAGCTCTACTTAGCTACTGAATATTTCAGTCAGTTTCTGGAAATATCCTGTAACTCATGGGAACCGACAAGTGCGGCCAATTTTCACGACAAATCCTTATGCCTATAGCATTTATTACCTCGTTATACCTAAACTGAATTATACAGACTAACTCTATAATTTGAATATTCTACATTTGTGACGTAGATAGTTATTACATAGGTTCATTGATTCTAACAATTAAAAAAAAAAGACCTTTTACATCCTCGTGGCTAAGCTATATATAGGCATACGTTGATTAATCACCGGTTCAGCTACACTTGATACGGCTAGTCCGTGGATGGGTGACCATTTTCGTCTTAATGAGTTCCTCCTTGTTTTAGAAGGCACCTTAAATTGTGGTTCCCAGCTATTATTTACACAACTTATACATTCATTCCCAACCCCCCCTACAGTACCCCAATCGTGTAACCAAGTAACTGGGTTTAGGAGGTAAGATAGGCAGTTGCTCCTTGTAAATCACCGGTACTCAGTCGCATTCGGTTAGACTGAATTACCGCATGTGTACATATATTCATAAAAAGCGTAAAAAATACACATTATCGTTGAAGAAACTTAACTTCTTACCTACCATACGAAGCTACCTACTGTACAAAGGACCTAAAACATATGAATCACTTTCGTTGAATAATGTTAGCCAGCTTGTTTTAGCATAGAACATTAAGTATGGTAATGTAAGCGGATTTCATGCGGAAGTTGTGCCATGAAGGCATCGCGCGGAGTGGCTGTGGTGTCATATGGCTAAGTGAATTATCGTCCTTAGTAGACATTACCTAGTCAGTGCAAAACCAGTACGCTTATAATTTTTTTTGTACGTTGTCTGTCTAAGTTATGAAATGTAGCTATTTCTTGGGTTTCTAGGATCAAAAATCACTAATGCAAAGTGTAGCGTTCAGAAGTCGATCCTATGCGGTTACTACCATCAAAGTGACAGCACCACGCCAAACCGACTGAGCGTGACGTGTCGCGAGTTCGATCTTCGCGTAGGACAAGCATTTCTGTGATCCACAAATGCTTGACCTGAGTCTAGTCTAGTCTAGTCTAGTCCCGCGTCACAAGGATTCTTCTACTAAATGCGGGAGTCGTTTCTTTAAAATAAAGTAAAAGATAAACAGCGTACTACACTATGAATAGTCACGTCTCTATCACAGCTGCTATAAGGTAGCATGCGTTATGCCTTCACGTTTAATGGGTAGACACCTTATCACAGGTAAGAAAGATCTCTTCTTCTATACAGGGTGGAAGGGACGTCATACCGATCCCGGGGTCCAGGGGTTCTGGAATTTTCTGATTCCAGAATTAACGCAGGGGGTCTGGAATCATGTCCAGAACCCCTGGACCAAGAGATTGGTATGACGTCCCTTCCACCTGTATAATGTCTACGTAGCAGGTAGTCCTTATTGCCTTTTATACCCTGTCAACATAAAACTAATGTCAAAGTTAACGAGCCATGAAACTAGTCATAAAATACTCTTTCTCTTACATATCCTGATACGAGTGGTTTGCTCCCTGACAGATAGTTAAAGCTGTATCGTTACCGAGGGATGATTAACGGGTGGTGAGCGAGGGCCGGCCTTATATCGCTCTCATGTTTTTAAGATACACTACTTACAGAGTAAATTAATGAGGAAGCTCAAGCTATGAGCAGTTACTGTTGAATGATACTAATATTATAAAAGCGAAGGTTTGAGGGATGGATGGATTTTTGTTACGCTTTCACTCAAAAACTATTGAACAGATTTGGACGAAATTTGGTACACATATAGTTGGCAAAAACAATTTCCTCTTTATGACTTTACCAACCGTAGCTTAACCACGATTATTGCTTGATTTCATTTTATTGGAAGTATTAGGACATACCTATTTCAATTTACCTATACGAAATACCTATATGGAGCCAATTTATTAAATCTATTCTTATTTATTAGTTGTCTCTCCATGATTTATCGGGACATCTCTTTCATTATTTGTCGCTCACAACACTGAAAGTGAGCCACATATATCACATTTGTGTTCCTATGAGAATAATTCAGACTTCAGACAGTTGGGTAGAGCACTCTTTTGTGTAGAGTTCGTCATTTTCTTTAGCTTATAAACTATTTACATTCAATCTGTTTATGATAATGGAACCCGTAATATTATTCGATATTAAATAATACTTTACACCTATAGAAATAAGCTTTCTGAAAGAAACGAGTGTTAAAATAATACTCACCAAATTTTTCTTCACCTTTAGTCGGTGGTGTCTTAGAAGAATTAAGAAAGTACATATTATAACTTAGAATAAGTGACATTGGTACTTGCTAGCATCTGGGATCGAACATGAATACTCATGCACACCTATGCGTATACAGAACCGAAAGGCCATTACAGATATAGGAACTACTAAGTTATTAAATAAATAAGTAGTATATGAAAGTCACTGAATAAATACTCTTTAAAACAATAGAAGCTTATTTCAACTCCGTTACATAATTTAAGATTAAGTGAAGGAAATTAATAGATTCAGTGTAGCTTGTTGAGTTTGCTTTGAATAATGTTGCAGATGAATAATGTATGAACAGATTTACAAACCATCGAACGAGAGAGGGGAAGTGATTGTCTGTGTTATGTAAAGCTGTGACTATAAAGATTCGCGTCAACAGTACCAACTAATAATAATGGAATCTGTATGCAATGTGATATCAAAGTAACCTTATATAAAAGAAATACAATATTAGGAGCAATTAGATAAGGCTTATGTCCACCAATGTATTTTAATGGGTATTTTTTTTAAGAAATGACTCCTGCAGTAAGTAATTTAATCCTTGAGTCGCGGGGGGTTCCGCAAACATACAAATCACATGTAATGACACCCAGACTCAGAATAGACGCGCGTATTGGTTTTGTCCTGGTGACCTCAACTACTCGGCTATCCGTGTAGTCAATTGATTGATCACTAAAATATTCTCAATCACAATCATTCTTCTGATAGAAATATTGCATCATTTGAGTCCCGTTCCTAAAAAATCAAAACAGAATATACAGTCCACACTGTAAGAACATTTAAATTTAAGAATCATTGATCCCACTTAAGGGTTTCGCCACCCATCAATCACCATCGCAATTAATTGCTTGTCATCCCTAACCTGTTTAAGGAGGAAGGCTCAACGTCTTAAGATGGATGACATTCATGGAATAGCACAAGGATGTAAATACTTTCGTGTTGAGATATCTTCCGTGAATTAAATAGAGATTGAATTGTCGTAGAAAACCTTTTTTGACAAGGAAATCAATTTCTTTTAGCTTAATTATATTCTTTATGACTACAAAATATTTGTAACTACGATTCTCCCAGAAACTACCATCGATGATGATTTATCATACATACTGTATACCACCTAAAAGCTACAAACCATAACTGCAAATTTATTCACAACCTCACAATTATCCAATCACTTATTCGCGTTATCATAATAAAACAAAAGACGTCGACGCATGCGCCGTCGTCTGATCCATGTTTAATACTTCCGTATCCACCATTAATCATGAGTTTGTTGGACTACGTAACAAATTCTGAATGTCGTTGTAGCCGAAATATTGACGAAGAATGCGTGTTATACAAGTTCGCCGTTGTTTTGCGAAATTTCCTAATGACGATCAAAGTGGAAAAATGGAAACTGCTGAAGTTATTCTTGCCGTATTCACATTTTGTTTCATATTGCGGAGGGTCGTAAGAGGTGTTCCCTAGACTTGAACTAAAGTAATGTTAAGATATGTGCCATTTATAATCGCCGCCGCAAAAAGAGCGATTTCTCGATTTCAATTTAGTTTTTTTTTGTATTAAAGGTAGATGTGATGATGTTGTGCTGATGTGCTGGTGTTCTTAGTCATGTTTGATACAAATCGGTCGAGCAATTTACTAATTGTGGGGGAGAATAACGGAATGTTTGCAAAAATTCTCGAGTCTAGAACTAGATGAAATAGCACTGAAATAGAATATTTATGACTTAATCAAGAGACTCCTTAGCTTCGTTTGATTAGAAAATTGGTAATATGATATAGTTGAGAGGTTTTTAAATTTTATTTTGTTAAAATCAAGAAATATTTAAAAAAATCCATATCCAATGAAAGGGGAAGATGATAAGAAATTAAAGAGGAAGAAAAGGATTTAAGGTGAGTCTCTCAGCAAAACTTTGAGTATTTCCCTGACTGTTGAGTGATTTATAATGCCCATAATAAATAAGTTACCCTATCTTCTTAAACCCAAATCCTCTTCCGTAGAAGTAAAACGTATACTTTACTAAAGAATTAAAGAGAAATCGATGTTATAATTAAAATAGGACTATACCTTCCACATGGGCTAACCTTGTACACTGTCACGACAAACATTATTAGATTATTCATTGATTGTCGTGTAATTACACAATGTTAGGTGTGCTAGGATGGTCGGATATTACACCGAATTGTACTTACTGGGGCGGCCATGACACATTTTTAACGTAAGGGTTGTTAGTATCACGTTTAGGATAAGTTCTTAGTTGTAACATTACAAAGTTGTAAGTGCGTCATCTCATGATAAAGGGCTACGGTTGAGTCAAAATTTAGAACGTGCTATACAGTTGCTTCGTAAAGAAATGTTCATTTTACACAATTTATCAGTCGTCACCAATAAAATAGTATTTTCTTTTCTTATAGACTTTCAGAAAAATAGCTGTAAAAATGGCGACTTGTCAAAAGGGGTTTTCTGTGTGTTTGTCCGTCAATCTGTAACGAGACTGAATCTCAAGAACTGCGATATCTAGACTGTTAAAATTTACAGATGTTTTATTTCTGTTGCCGCTTTAAGAGGTGAACAAGCAACAAATAATAAAATTTAAATCGAGGGTAAGTAACGATTGTTATGGTCATGAGATAGGTGGTGTTTCATAAGCCTATTTGTACAGAACCCTCAGTGCTAAGAGCCGGACTCGTACTTAACCGGTTTTTCCTTGCATTCATAGTATTTTTGCTCTACCTTTTTAATAGTGATGGAAAATAAATCTCTTTTTGTTTCAAACTATTACAAACTTACGCGAAAGACTCGACAGATTAAATAAGTTACGTTAGTTTATAAAACTACTTCTAAAAGTTACACAATAAGCTTGCTTCTTGTCTGTATGTATATCAAATTATGTGTGCAAAGCGACCGATTTAACTTGACACTTCGGAAAAGACATAAAATATTGTTAGAGTAAGATCAAAGTATACGTGCACGCTGTGTCAAACAGAGACGGCGATATTTTCTAGCTCTGTCCCGACGTACCAAGTTACATTGCACTGTATATAATATAGTTCTTATCTTTAACTTACACCTTCTTTAGAAATATGTTTCGGGGAGATTTTATGAAGAAAACTGGCAACAGGAGATGAATTTTGTTAGACTTTCTTATAAATATTAAATCTGTATGTTAGAGACCGCAGAACCGAGTGTTGAATTTTAACAGAAGTTTGGTGCAAAATATTTCTTTAGGTAGCAAGGATTTTATATGCGATGGTGTTAGCTTTGTGTCTGAAGTTTTAAACATAAATGGAATCAATACTGATATAGTATTCGTATTATAACGTAGCTAGTAATATCGTGGTTTTTCCTTACCAGTTTCCATATAGAGATGTCAGTTAGTAATATAAAAAAATACACTGATCTCTTTTTTTTATTTGAGATACCTATCAGATTTTTTTTTAGCAATTACTTTTTTAATATTACCTAATCAGAATAAGTATAATATTAAAAATAATCGCCAGCGATGATCTGAAAAAAAATGTTTTCGGAACTAATAAAATGCGAAAAAGTTGCACAGCTCACCCGATCTGAGACTCTACCAATATTTCCTAAACTTATATTCTTATCGTTGTGTAAGCGAGACGTCAATACAAATGCGTAGAGCGGCATCACTCTTCTAGGCAGGCTCACTGCTAATAAAACTGAGTGGTATACGTAATAAGTGTGAGTGTTGTTAGAGTTTTTGTATCAAATTTGTATGCAAAGAGTTACCAGAGTTGAGGGTACAACACCAACCAATTTATAAAAATGAGGAGTTGCGTCTTTACGATGCAAACACAATCTTATTATCATCACGATTCTTGTCAAAGTGTGTAATGTCATCATCTTGTTAAAACTTGAGTAAAAAAATATAGATCATAATAACGAAGTTGATCAAAGTGATTCTGAATTTTCTGATCAACTTTTAGAGATTGTCTAAAGTTCAATGGCAGTTAACTTTTGCAAAGGTTCTACACAGGTGACGAATGCTCTGTCCTTCTCTACGTGCAAAATATTTGCCTAATAGTAGAAAATTTGCAGTCAAATCTTCTACTAGTCAGTTTATTCAGGAGATAGGAATAGGTGGCGCAATAAAGCAAAAAAAGTCCACTTGAGAGACTGAATGACCTATGTACGAAGAGTAGGGGGGGGGGGGTCAACACCTACAGCAAGACGAAAACAAACATAACCTATGTGCAAATAAGTGTATCTATATTTAATAGAAACAAAAAAGCCAAGGAAAAAAACCATGTCAAGTATAAAACCTTATCAGTAACAATCTACCGTTTCACAAAAACACGCACAGCACAAGGAAAGGCATCGCCTACGAAATGCCCGCAGTATGGCCGACATAAAATGGTAATAGCCTTCAGAAAATCAAGTTCGTATGTAAACTGTGGCCCTCGTAAACATGAGGTTGTATACGTTAGATTTCGCGGACTGTTAAGCGAATTTGTGAAAGTTGTGACTTAGTATTGTAATCAGATGTACGATGTATCGTATTATTTCAAATGCTGATGTGATTTTTTTGCAAGTGTTTGAAACTAGAGATAAAATCATATATCAACTAGAGATAAAATTATGAAATGGCTTCTTATATCAGCTACGGTTTTGTGTTTTTAAACGGCTTTATTTAGCTCACCCCGTTTGTTTTATTTATTATTTATTCTTGGGTCAATTTTTTGGCAATGATTTATAAGACTTTACATCAGAATCGGTTTAGGTATTCAAAGTTAATACACACACATTTAAAGGAAGCTTAAACTCTTAAATCACAACATCATTGCTTCAAATCCTATTCCACTAATTGTTTGTTACTCTTCACGCAACATTGTACAAGTTTATAACTAGGATTAAAACAAAAGATAGTTTTGATCACGATTTTCTTTTCCGTGGGTTCTCTTTCGAACAGAGTTACTGGCAACAGCTAGTCACCTATATTCCGCTTTAGCTAACTTTTATCTGTGTGTCTCAGTGATAAAATGCAGTATTTTCTCCATACAATAGAACTGACTCTACACAGTCATCCGCTACATAAATAACTGTCGCCCCGAACTCTCCAACCTCTCGGTAAAGATACCCGATGTGATATATCGTCTGATACCTTTATCTAAGTCAAAGGAAATCTCTTGATCAATTGGTCTGGTGTTTTGTGTAGCTTGCATTCTGTTAAAGAAGAAGATATTTGGATTTGATTCTTTTTCAGCATATGTACTGAGGAATGAATATAAGACAAATCCTAACAAATGAAGGAAAGTAAGACCACTCACATATTCCATGATAGATATTTTTCTCCTTTTTTTATTCTTTACACTTTGCAATAGGAATTTAATCCTTGTGTTTCAAGTGATTTCAGAAACATTCAAGTCACATGCACATAGACATCCAGACACAGGACAAGCATTGATGTATCACACAAGCGCTTGTACCTAGACTCCAGACTAACAGTAATTGTGGCAAAGTTTG
Source organism: Trichoplusia ni (assembly GCF_003590095.1). NCBI lineage: Eukaryota > Metazoa > Arthropoda > Insecta > Lepidoptera > Noctuidae > Trichoplusia > Trichoplusia ni. The sequence goes on from NC_039482.1 coordinate 17,367,251, forward strand.
GACTGTTTTTCTAGCTAAGATTTAAGGCTACAATTAAATCAAAACCTGTACATCCAATTACGCGTATTTCAAAGGATGTTTAACAAGATCTTTATCTTGAACAACCCTAGTCTGTCACCCACAGGGCCGCAGGGGTAGGACGGCGTTTAGCCCGCAGATAAAAACATTCGCCCTCATACAAATTTGTCTTTTAAACCGCTTTAGCTAAGACGATGGAAGGACACACAAATTAAGACATCGGAAGCCTTACGGTGTCATCAAATTGTTTTCAGACTTTTAATTGTATTAAACTGTCTATATGAGTGAAACATGGATGTTTTCGAGTCGCGTAAGCGTTAATGATACAATTGATTAAGGCAACATAGAAAAACTTTTACAAGACAAGCAAATGATTGAAACCGGATATCCTACAAAAATATCAATAACAAGGTAAAATAAAGAAAAACGACAACCCTAACGCAAAACTGTAATACTTATGAAAGTAAAAGATTTTTAAAATACCAATTTTAAAGGTCAAGATTACAACGAGATTGGGTTACGCATCTTTAATGAAAAAGTATTTGACTGGCCTGTTGGTCTAGTGGTTAGTGGCCCTGACTGCTATGCCGGAGGTCGTGGGTTCGATTCCCATCCAGAACAAATGTTTGTGTGATGAGCATGTTCATTTGTTCTGTGTCTGGGTGTAATTTAGAAATATATAAGTATATTTATCAGTTGTCTAGTACTCATGACACAAGCTCTGCTTAATTTGAGACTAGATGGCGTTGTGTGAATGTTGTCCAATATAAATAAAATATATTTCTTGTCTAAACTCTAATGAAGTTTCTACAACAAAAGCAAGTGAATGTTTTGATGCGTCCTTTGCTCGCTGATCCGCGTGGTGTTAGTGACATGCACGAGCCGTCGCTGGCATTCTGCCGGCGAACTCGTTTGTAACGTCTCAACGAGTCTTGTTTGTGTTACAACATGCTCGGGAACAATAGACGGAACCCTTGGACGAAAACAAAATGCTGTAATAGAAACGTGTTTGTGATTTACATATTGTATTGAATACCATATGAATAAGGAAAAGATTGGAACCCTTTAGAAAATTGTCATTTGTACTATCTTTTATAGTCACTAGAGTCAAAAATACTTTTTATTCTAGCACACATAAACATATTGTGTTGCTTCAAAGAAGGCCTGTGCCCAGCGGCAGGACAGTAAGGACTGATAATAAAATAATAATAGATTTAAAAAATCTAAAAACCCACGTTTTTCAATGTCACGCCATACAAATTTTATCAAAATCGGTCCAGTAGTTTTTTTAGTTGTAAATTGCATTGTCATCGGGTTTGAAGCTACCCTGAAAATTTAAGGCTGCTAGCTTATCGGGAAGTGAATCAAAATTGAGTTGCAAAAATTCGACAAGAACGACCATTAAACAAAAGAACTGAGTATTTAAAAACGTGGGAAAATGAAGCATTCTGGCAAATTAATTGTATGAAATGCAGCTTTTCCTGTTAAGGAAACTAAGAAATATATAACGATAACAAACAGAAAATATTGTAGTACCTAAAAGCCTCATTAACAAAGCTTTCAAGAAATGTTCATTATTTATTTGAATTCCAGAATACGCTTTGACTAGTAGTTATGATTATAATCTGCTAGTCCGCGACCTTGGCATTGGGCCGAGAAAATATTAAACATATAAACGTGATTACTAGCGCAATCATATAAATAATTGTGTTATTATAAACTTCAAATTGCTTCAGACGCATTTAAACAGCAAATACCTATTATACTTAACTTCATTTTATACTATGACCTATGTATGTTTAAGCGACCCCTATCATACTTTAAATATCGTTTCTGGGCGAAGAACAAGTTTCTTTAAGAAAACCAGACGACGCTCAATAATGTGACGATATATTTTGATTACTTCTTCACAGAGAAGGTCCTTTCGACAACCAAAATCCTCTTAAAATACGAAATAAGTCTTAGCAAGAATTGAACGACGAACGAAGATTTCTTTAACTAACATTTTTTTTATAAATCATTCTATTTTGGAAAAAAAACCTTGTGTTAATCTTTTAATAAGGATCCCTTAAAATAAAGCGTGTTTAGTAGGTAGAAGTTTTAGTAATGAGTCCACAGCTTCCACTTGAAGATGATTGATGACTTCTCTCCCGACGAGATTTCGGAACATTTCTGTCTACATCAATTCTGGCATCTATTGCTCTTGAACTTTGATAACATATTTATGTATTAATACTTCGAGATACTCCTACGTGCTAAAACTTTTATCCACTTAAGGATATTGCGCTGTTGAATACATTTTTAGGTATCTAATGAGATATGTTTGATAAAGTGAGATTCGTAAATAGATTAATAGAATAGGGAAGACGACAATTTCTATTTTTGAATGTCCGTCTTGTAGTTTACGTATGTATTTTTTTTTTTAGGTAATTTATCTATGGAATAATCATTGCGGCGAATTAAATTCTTGTGTGACGTCACTTCTATGTATAATTTGCTTACGTCATAAGCGCTTTTCTCAAATGTAATGACGATGTTTTTTGAGAGCACTTACCGTTTAAATTGTTAGTGAGAGAGCACGTGGACTTATATAGACTTTTACTTGCTATACCAGCCAGTCGTCATCCTTATTGTATTGATTGGCACTTACATCTTTGTTTCTAAACACAATACCGCCTGTACAATTCGTCTGATAAAGAAATCAAGAATAACATCATGTCGCTAAAGTGTTAGAGATTGTTAATTTACAGTGACTAAATCGAAAATATAATTATATATTAAGCAATTCCAGTTAATGAAATGAATGTAAACACAATCAAACAAGAGAAAAACAAGACTGTAGGAATCATCACTAAAATGCCAAACGAATTTAGACTCTGTTACCAGTCGTTGAGGTTCAAGTTATCCAGGAATGTGCAAATAAAATCCTTCTCTCCACCCTCTAAGATGCCATACCAACATTGATCTGACCTATAATCCAATTGAACAAAGAATCTTACGCAAATTAAATTAACGAACGCAGTACTGTTTGTTTGTAAATAAATGTGATTATAAGGGTTACATGTGTATTCTAATGTCATAGGAAATGTGAGCATATAGGTCAATTGACAGATAAAAGGGTAGAAGTTATCTAGACTAGAGTAATATTAAATTGTTGTTTCAAACTAATAAGCATTAATATATTTATAGGAAGTATGTAAAGGGTACAAACAGAACTCTTTTCCTATGTCTCTGTAGTCTGTTCGTCTGTCACCAAATTGTTTTTCATGTACTATATGAGTTTGACTGTTATATGTTTACGCGGCAAATATAAAAGCAAAAAATTATGCATATAGTAAAACATTTAAGCCAATGAAACATGAATTCACAACAAATAGTTATGAATGACTAACAATCAAAGAACACAAGTGCTTAATTAAATAATTAATTAAATTTTCCTATCATACATTAGAATAGCTTTAATTGTCTTGTTCCTGAAGTTGTTCGTCTTTTATATAGAATAGAGGTTTCTCCGATCGCGGAACAATTAAGTGATGGAGAACGACCAAGTTTTAAGTGCCTTGAATCTTACATCTGTCTTCAGATATGCTCTCCTGGTACGGTAAGCAACGAAACTTAATGAATATACCTAGATTAACAAGCTCGTGGCTAAGCTATAACCGCATAAGTGAATCAATCACAGGTTAAGCTACGCTTGATGCGGTTGGTCCGTAGATGGGTGACCATCTTTGTCATAACGAGTTCTTCCGTGTTTCGGGAGGCACGTTAAATTGTGGGTGGTGTGTGGCTGTTATTTCTACATCTTTGACAGTCGTTACAGGTAGTCAGAAGCTTGAAAAGTCTGACAACCAGTCTTACCAAGGGATATCTTGTTGTCCAGGTAACTGGGTTGAGGAGGTCAGATAGGCAGTCGCTCCTTGTAAAACACTGGTACTTAGCTGGAACCGGTTAGACCGGGCAGCCTAGGCTGACGAGACGTAGATTAACAAACTGTAGAAAATTATTATAGAAAATGATTGGTTCTCTTTTCACGTTTCCAGGACAGCACAAGGTTTCAATTTCTGACTACCTTCTTCCTCCCTCGAAAAAATGGTTGTCCATAAAGACTAAATATGGCATAGTCTACTCAAAAAACCTTGTAATTATTTTTTCTCAGAAACGTTTGTAAATCTGATAGTGGTTACTTTGGATGGTGGGTACTTTTCGGCTGCCGACCATACCTATCTGTTAACAGAAATGGTACTGAATGAGAATGTTAAATGAAATAGTTTATTTCGGTGAGTAGGATAAATGGGACCACTTTTACATGTCATATTTTTTTAGATAGTTGTTTTTGGAAGGATAAGTCGTTTGTGACGTAGAACTGTAAGTTTATTCATGTAAGTAAGTTCTGGTTTTGATCATAGACTTATATACTCATGTTACATGTATGCAGGATTCAAGAATATTCTTCCATTTTTTTTTGTATTGCTTTGAGCAATAACATATATATTGTCAAGCCATCATCATTGCATAAATAGTTAACCTTAATATTACAATTTAATTACTAAGTAGATCTTTGCTCAGTTCAGTACATAAATTGGTTTGCGTTGTTAATTTTGAAGTAACTAACGGATTTATTTTTTAAGAACTTTACATTGCGAAGTTCACAGAAGTATTTAATATTATTTAAGTACGTAATAAATAATCCAACAATCCTATATCATTATTTCCACTCAAACTCTAAACCAACTACAAAAACAAAATATTAAACAATCAATCTTAACCAGAAAAACAGGCCAAAAAAGCACAACGTAGCAAGAAGATGCCGACAATGAATAAATAGTGACAGGTCTCCAGTTTATTTCCAAAACCTAGTGACCTAGTTACGTGGGGGTCGGCGTCACACTGCACGCGGAGCGGGCTAGACGCGGCGACGCCGTTGCCGCCATGACAGTTGCGTGACGTCACGTGACGTACGACCCTGAGTGCACGGCTACTTATGACGTATGTAGTTGTTGAAGCGGGCTGGGTGCCTTTGTTTGGCATGTAAGAGACATTTGTTGTTATATAAGTATTTTATTGGTTTTTAAACATATGCGTGTTAAAAATGTAGTGCGGATAATCGTTTTTTGAGTTTGATTCTTATGAAAGTATTTTATAATATTTAAATAGAAAAAGGAACTAGAAATGATATTGAATGACTCCAGCTTTAATAAATACATACTTCTTAAAACATTAAGGAAAACTTGATATTTGATATCAAGACTTGTTGCAATTTGTGTGTAACCTCTTTTGTGCCTACTATTGGCCTATCTAGGTTATTCTGTCCTTAGCCTTTTCGCACCATTCCCTTGAGAATAGATCGATGCTACCCCATCAGAGTTAATTGGTCACAAGTTACTTATAAAGGCCGGTGATAATGCCAATATTATTTATTTAATAACGGTTTACTCACGCGCATTTATTATGATAGCTCAACTAATTAATTCGACGACAATGCAACAAAAGTCTGTTACAGCAATATGGCGTCACATTTCTGTATCATTCAGTTTTTCAATATTTTAGATTTTGTCAATAGATAGTTTATAAACAAATCAATCAATTATTTTTATAATGATAATGAGTGATGCGAGATGCGCGGCCGGTGACGTCAATACGACTTCCGAACTCGGAATAAAACTCGGTTGTGTCCGAATCTAGTTGGGCAATCCCAATAAATACTAGTAAACCGCTACATCATTTGATAATAATGACACAGTGTCGATATAGTCCCACAGGTGGAGATAAGTTGCCTTCACTTCTCCTAATGACTATTTAATATTTACCAACAATAATCATTTAAAACTTGATCATCGTGACCCGCGCTCAGTATGACCCACGCTCTATAAGCGCGGAAAAAACTGCGGATACACTTAATTTATCTTCCAGTGTTGGAGTGAAACACAGATTTAGTGAAATAACATTATCATTTTTGCGCATTTCTACACCAGATGGTAGAGCACTCTTATTGTAACAATTATTTAGGAATCTGCGAATAGGTTTAAAATGTTCCTTATTGAATAAGTATTAGATCGTCATCGTCCTAGCCTTTTCTCAGCTATTGTTGTAGTAGTGGTTGTGTGTAGTTGGCGTCGGCTTCCAGTCAAACCGGATTCAGCTAAGTACCAGTGTTTTACAAGGAGCGATCCTATCTGATCTCCTCAACCCAGTTACCTGGACAACACGATACTGGTTGTCCGACTTTTCAAGCGTCTCACTACCTGTAACGACTGTCAAAGATGTAAGAATAACAGCCGGCACCCACAATTTAACGTGCCGTTGCAGTATGTGAAATTTTTAATTTGTGTCGAATTATATTAATTGTTGCCTTGACATGTATCTAAATATTCCCTATTTTCTAGTGAATATTCCTTACGTATTCCTCATTCCGCTTTATGTACTATAACATTATAAATTGTAACTTTGAAATTATTGTATGCCCTATATTATATACTAGCTGTTGCCCGCGCCGTCGTCCCCGTGGGTAGAAGATATAAGTTATGATTAATGCCTGCCCTGATTTTTTCACACTTTCCATTGTATCTTCGCTCCTATTAGTCGCAGCGTGATGGTTTATAGCCTAAAGCCTTCCTCGATGAATGGTCTATTCAACACAAAAATAATTTTTCAACTTGGACCAGTAGTTCTTAAGATTAGCGCGTTCATACAAACAAATAAACTCTTCAGCTTTATATATTAGTATAGACGTACGACAAAATACTATTGTAATTGCGATTTAGAAAACTTTTAACAACTTTTAATAACCTATGTACCACAATAAAGAGCATTTGTACTTGTTACTAGAAGCTACTTGTACCATTTAATCCTCGCTCGTTTCTCACATAGAAACGTTAACAGCGCAACGTTTGATATCCAACGCGATCACTTATTTATATCTTCTTCTGTAAGGAAACGAAATTAATACGTCAAGGTTATTGATTCCGAGCTGGGGAAGGTGTGGGATTCGATATCGTATTGTGTTGTAGTAGTCTAGTACTTGAGAAATTGAACTGGGTTAGTCTGTAGGTACGTTTGTTACCTCTTTAAGCTTAAATTTGTTGAAAGTCTTTAAGCTTAAATTTGTTTAAATTTGTTAAATATGATGAAATTTGTATTAAGATAGCTGGCATGTTGGATTTTTTACTTTAACAGGAGATAATGGTTTTTTACATCCATAAACGCTGTTGAAATTCTTGAGCGACAACTAGTCATGATTTTGCTGGGTACACTGGATAGCCGCACCAATCCAAATTAAATCATTTTAATATATTGACGTAATTATACTTTATTTGTACCTTCCTAGACAAATAAACAATTCAAACTTTTTTGTTATAAAAGAAAAACTGAAATTTAATATTCGCATTTTTCATCACCTCTACCTAACCTAACAATAATTAAACTGTGTTTACTAAAAAAAAAAGTAGACTTTTTGGGTACAAACCTCTTTACATCTAGTTAAGGTTTAAATATCATTCTGTAACGAATACTTAAACGCTATTCAAGTTTCTAATATTTATTTACATATTTATGTTAATCATAAAACAAGAAAGCCGAGAATATCCAACGCGTATTCTGGCAATACACATACAAGTACTCACATACAAATAACACTGAAACAACACAAGCCTTATTCGTTTTCAAATAATCGTATGGAGATCAAAACCTCAGCCGTGAGCACTCCCAACCACTTTATATCCACCCGTTCTAATGAACTTAACGAATAATGCGGTAAAGGTATCATTTATATTATTGTATTAACTTCCTCGTATTATAACATAACAATATTAAGAATACTGCACTCCACTGCACGGATAGCAGAGTGGTTGAGGTCACCAAGCCAAACTCACTGAGCGCGACGGGGTGTTGATACGATTCCCGCGTAGGACAAGCGTTTATGTGATCCACGAATGCTTGTCCTGAGCCTAGGTGTATTTGTCCATGTGCCTTGAATGTTTGTGAAAATCCTCCGCGATACAAGAATTTAATTCTTTTCGTCAAAGACTTTTATAAAAAGAAACCATGCTATTTTAAATGATGTCTAAATACACATTTAAGTTACGAGTCATGCAGATAGCGTGCTTCTGTAGAGTTCTTATCCCGCAATATGAGCTTTTAAGAAGCGGTGAATGATGAGCGAATCCGGGTGCTGGTCATTGTGATTTGACGTTTTAATAACAATTTTAAGTACAAAACCGTAGAATGAACAAATAAAAACTACGGAACCAAACATTCAAAAATAATCACAATTTTTTTTTCACATTCTCGTTAAATGAAAAAAGAGAATCAACAATTTATATGTTTCATCCAGTCTCATGTTCTGGACTAACAAACAAAACATAAACAAAACAATTAAGAACCTCGTTTGAAGTCTGATGAAAAATGTTACTTATTATGATTTGTATTTAACGAGCAGAAGGTATCTAAATTTTGATTTCGAAAAGATTCTTAAACATCAACCTGTTATAACGATTTTTTTATCATTAGCAGTATCACATTAACATCATCAATATCGGCCCATTCATTTGGGAGCTACATGCACGTACAGGCACAAACAAAACGTTTTTATATCAAATCACTACCGCTATACACGAACACACTCCAATTTTAGTACCGAATTTTCAAGTGTACACAAAAATAAAAATGTTTAACGTATTGCCACTGCAGTGCTAACTACCTACATACAATAAAACCTGACCTATTTACACTAACGAAAAGTAAAATACGGTAAACGTTGATCCAAAGAGGTTCCATATCTATCTCGTATTTACTTTTTTAATCTGTAGAATTATATTGTTTTTTTTTTTCAAATACTTAAATTAATGTCAAATAAATCGAAATTAATTTCATTTATAACAAAATGATTTCATAATAGCGATACGGAACAATTGACTAAGTAATTCCTGTTTTAAATATTCAAAACGAGCTGTTCCTAATGTAATTGAGTATAGAGTTTGTTTTCGTTTTCAATTGACGAAGTTGTATGCAGCATTTGTTATGCAGATAGGATCAGTTGCGCACAGATATATATCTAGGGAGCTTGTTTTAATGCGGTATCTAACTTATATGTTTTTTTTTTGTAGATTCAGCTTTTATTTAAGGTAAAGTATTGTTTATTTGTAACATATACTAGGTTATGATGCAAACACTGCTTTATTTAAGTTATTAATTATACAAGAACAATTAAATCAAGTTTTTTATTGACAATTAAATCTTTGTACACTAAACTTAAGTTCTACACGTAGGTAACATTTTAAAAAGGTACATATTTATGTATACGAAATCTTTTTCTAAATAATAACGCACAATACTATTCGGAATCAGTAGGAATAGTTAAATTTCAATAAAATCTAAAATTTAAATTTTACTTACAGTTTCAATTTCGGAATTCCGATAGAGCCTTTTGAGGTCGTTGCCATAAGTAAAGCGAAAGGTTAACGTTTATTGTCTACACGAGTATTGTTGGAATTCCTACGTCCAGGCTACGAATCGTTAGCTTTCAAACTGTAAAACTAAAGCTTTTATATTTAAATCGTCACCTAGATACTTAGTGTTTCTAGATTTAGAATAAACTATTGTAACCAAAAATGATAATTATTGCAAAAACTTAAGGAAAATAGGGTATAAAATAGGGTTCATTCATTAAAAATATACTCCCTGGATTTCGTATTCAACCTCAAATATAAATTGTCAAAACATGACAATGGCACAAAAGAAACAACTTCCAAATTTAAAAACACTTTAAAAGAACAAAAAATCGAAGTTGCCGACAGTTATAAACTTAATCACGCATGGTAGAAATTTTATTAAAATTGGATTTACCGAATTTATCTTTTTAAATGGTTTTATATATTCAAATGTTGATATTGTCGTGTGTGTAACTCACCGACGAGCGCGGCAAGGAGCGCGAGCGTGGCGGTGAGCAGCGCGGCCGTGGCGGACGCGGCGCGAGGCATGACTGCCCGACTCTCACTGCCGGAGACACGCCGCCACGCCGGTTGCCAACTACACAACTAGATATCCCGGTATTGGCAGTATTTCCCTTTTACGCGACTGAACTTCTTAGGATTTTTTTTCTCGTTCTTCTTGTCTACAATCACACAACTTTAACTATCCTATCAGCCAATTACGCATTTGTTGTCGGGTCACAACACACGAACGTACATAAACTACATAAATATTCATAAATGCAATTAAAATTAGCAATACTTGAAAAGCGGGACTTGAAATAAAACTGAAATGTTATATTTTCCCTAGGCCTACGTAAGCTACGTTGCCTGATGCTACGGGCTACGGCTACGCACCCTGCGGCTACGCTGCCTTCTGTTACTTGTCTGACGTAGGCATCTAAGCATACTTTTATACATGCTATTTATTACCTGCAGTGTTTGAGTACAAAAGTAATGTTCCTATTTTAATGTTACTTTTGTTACAATTGAGAATCTAAATTTATAGAGATTAATAATTATATTAGATTTTATAAAGGAAGACTTTTTGTCTGTTTCTGTATTAAAAATAATACCAAAAATACCTATCTAATCATACTATAACGATCCAGTCATAATCAACTTCCTCATTATCAAATTTACCCCTAACTCCGGCACCACCGGGGTAGCTGTAAGCTGGCAACCCGCTCCGCACGCCGGCCGCACGCGGTCGCAGCACGCCCCCCGCCCCCCTGACTGCGGCACTGCGCTCACACGCGTGCAGCCTCCTTGTCAACTACTCACCAAACTGAAGACGAATAAAAAAACTAAAGAATTATATTTCCAACTCATTGATAAATAGGAAATGTGACAAAAAAATTGTTTATCCGTGTTGGAAAAGCGATTATCGGAATAAGAAAATTAATCCCTGTCTTGCAAGGTTTTACAAACAATCAAATCAATTAAATTAGTATTCTGGCCATTTGTTGATCAAAATAATCCTATCAGTGGGCAAACGATCCACTTCTAAAAATGGCTTAAACGGCTAAATCAAATGTAGGTATTTACATTTGTAAAGATTTTGTTACTTCTAAATGTAGGTTTATTACATATGACCGTGAGAAAATGGTGAAAGAGATTCAGATGAATATGATATAATAAAAAGTAATAGGTTAGATCTAAAATACAATATAAAGACTTCAACATAGTGAACAGAAAAAATCAGTCAAGTGCGAGTCAGACTCGCTTCACTAAGGGTTTCTTACAAATAGGACGAAGAAAAGCTAAATTGGTCACCCATTCCGGTTTTGCTCTACTCATCATATCATCGGCCTAGCCTTTTCCCAACTATGTTGTGGTCGGCTTCCAGTCTAACCGAATTCAGCTAATTACCAGTGTTTAAAAGGAGCGCCTGCCTATCTGACCTTTTACTCATTGGAGAAAATAATATAAACAGCATAGTAATGTAACCATAGAAATGTTAAGCAAGAATTGACGACTTTCACCAAAAAAGTTATAGTACAGGGACGATGACCTTGGCCAAATTCGTTTTTCCTAAACTAACTAAACGTGTAAGGAAGCAGGTCGTTATAGAAACGTATTCCATACATTCTATATATCTTACCCGAGGACATCAGTGACGAAAATAATAAAATAAAATTTATTATACATCATTATTATTCGATCTCATAGTCACAGAAACTCAAACTTAGAGGCTTATATAAAAAAAATCACTTCACAGTTAAAAATATATATTAGAACCTTTTTACTTATGTACACAACTTTATAAACAGGTATTTATTACTAAATTCAGGTTAACTAACAATTTATTGTTTACAAAGAAATTACATTGACTTCACACAAGAGAAATAAATAGGTTTATATGTTTTACAATCATTTAAAGGCTAACACCACATGCAACATTCATTAGTTTTATATTTTTTACCTACATCCACACATACATGTATATACATAAAATGTCGTTTAAATGTATGTGACGCTTTTTAATTAAATGTGTCATTACTCGCATCGTGTCAAGTAGAACTGACTCTACCTTAATGAGAGAAACCTGAAAGGGATGGCTCAACGCCTTGCTGCTTTTGCCTCCTAAGTTTTAAGAAGGTTGTGATCACACTAAGGCTTTATACATATTACGAGCTATTGCCCGCGACTTCGTCCCCGTGGGTAGAAGATATAAGTTATGATTTAGGTATACCTGCCCGGTTTTTTTTACATTTTCCATTGTATCTTAGCTCCTATTAGTCGCAGCATGATGGTTTATAGCCTAAAGCCTTCCTCGATGAATGGTCTATTCAGCACAAAAATAATTTTTCAATTTGGACCAGTAGTTCCTGAGATTAGGGCGTTCAAACAAACAAACAAACTAACTCTTCAGCTTTATATATTAGTATAGATATTAGTATAGATAATTGGTGTTATGGTAGAGAATCTGTGTGCCAATATAAATCAATGGCAGTTTAAAGAAGTAATAAAAAAAATTTGCTTAAATAATCTTGAAAGTTGGTTAGGGTGTATGAACGTGTGTTACTCATTGACTCGTAAACTACTAGACGGATTTTAATGTGGTTAAGTGTTGGATAGGTACTTATTAAATGACTTAATAGCAGAATCTTATTTCACAGGGAAAAGTCATATCCATGCTGGCGACTGCTAATTTAGTATATTTATTAAACACATTTTTCTATTGAGGCATATATCTTAATCGGGTTCATCATGAACAAACGTAGCAGCTAGCAGCGAATACAATTGTTTATACTAATTGAATCATCATCATCATCCACAGCCTTTATCCTCCTACTGCTGGGCCCTCCCCTTTCTCGTGCCAATTTCTACGGTCCTGTGCTAGGCTCATCCAGACTCGACCTGAGACTAATTGAATAATGTAAATAAAATAAAAATATATAAAAAAGAACAATTTAATAATTTAATTGGGCCTTTATACTTACTCTAGTATGGAATTTAATAATGTAGAAATTTATAGTCTAACATTAAAATGAAAAATAAAAAAGATCTATAATTTTACGGACCATAACAAAATGCAGATTTAAATCGACTAATCGTAACTATGCCACGCTAGGGTTGTTTATCGCCAACCGGTTGCCTAGCAACCACACAGCCCTTAACAACCGTTTAGTTTGAGCTGATGACAACTTGACAAGTGCCGTATAAACAAGGTTTCCGTAATAAATATATTTGTGGTGAAAAAAACGAAATGGCTGGAGTCACGAGACCCATGAGTCAAATGAGAAAAATTGAAACTGTGAGTTTTAAGTATTTTATTATTAACAATCTTTAGCCCACGGGCCCGCCTGCTTCAATAAGAAAATGGTCCCACGGGAACATACATTCTGGATAAAAACAATCCTATGTGTTAATCCTGGTTATAAACTATCCGTGTACCAAGTTTCATCTAAATTCGTTAAGTGGACATAAAACTTTCGCGTTTATAATATTAGGCGAGGACCATAATTATTATTGTCACAGTTCATAATTATAATGTTCCTTTATGGGATTTCTTTTGTATTACGACATTGTATATTAAGATACAATTGTTTACCCGGGTGTAGAGAGCCTGCAGCACGTTTCATAGGTTTCAACAATACATGACATACACCTTGTATGTGCCTATGTTTATAGGCTAGCTCTCCTCTAGCTCTACAAAATACAATAGCACTCTGACTGGCTAACTTTTTACCGCATCCTCCTTTTCTTCCTGCTTGAAGAGAACAAACGCAACCAACTCCCCAGCCGATTGACTTTCCGTAAACAATTTATGATATAGGCAATAATAATATCAGTACCTACGTACGGTACCAGTACTTAACCCATATAAACAAATATAATATTACGAAACGATACAATAAAAATATTTTTATACAAAACTATTTTTTTATAATTCGCAAAGAAATTTGTAGTTGAACAACAATGTTGCGGTGTAAGTGATGGTCTTGTAATTTCTGTAAGACCTAAAATAAAATCGTATTGATCTATTAATCACCTAAGCGCAGAGAAATAAGGATCGTAACATATAGGTCAAACAAATGTTTGTCCTGATATGGAAATCGAAAGCGCGACCTCGGGATGGAAAGACAAATGATCAGCCAACGAGCCAAGTGGGTCGTGCTATTCATTCTATATGGGGTATTTTTCCCCCTAGCCCCGGATGAATATGGGTCATTCATCCCATACCCTGTTACATACTCATGTAGTAAGTTGTATCATATACGCGTAGAAAGAAAGCTTTCGGAGATTTAATAAGATGGTTTTTGTAGGGTTCCGTAACCAGAGGATTAAAACTGAACCCTATTATTAAGGTTTCGCTGTCTGTCATTGGCTGTTAACAAACCGAATATGACGAGAAGACAGTTTAAATTTTATCGATGACGTATTTCGAGTGCGTCCAAAACAAAAATAAAAAGTCGGCTGTTTGGCAAATGTGTTTTGTTTTTTTGCCAGGATTGTACCGAACTTCAGCGTAGCTATCCAATTCGTAGTTGACCACTTTTCTTACAAAGCTTTGCATACTAAAAAACACTACCACTTGGTTTCTCCAATATGACCCACAGGTGGCGTAATGTTCTCTAAAGCATATTCAATACCATTTCTATCTACTGACCTCATTATAACTCCATTTACGATTGTACTCAATGTACGATTGTACTAAATATTATGCAGTATGTCATATGTAATAGCCTTGAAATCTCTGTATAAAAGCATAGCGCCAAATTGCTTGGCATAACAACGACATCTATCGAGCGTAATGCGAACCAAACGGTAACTTGTGTTTTGGGGGATATTTAACCAAACTTTACGCGTAGCGCCTGGTATTGGTTACTTTTGTAAATATACAGTGACGTTGTAGATTAATACTAATACTCATTGTGTGTTACTATCACACCAAAAACCAATAATAATTGTGCTGTGCGCATTAATAGTTGGGCTATTTATAGCTGATATGCTACGACAATTACAGGTCTACGTTAACTTGAAATCGCACAACTTCAACGTGTTTGTGTGTAGGCTCATTATAGTGTTTTTTTTTATCTTTACAATGCTATTTACAGGATGGCCAAACGTGACATATTTTTGTTCTTTTTCTTACGCTAACAACTCTATCTTATTTTTTCTGGCATGAAACGCTAATGATTTCAAAACACATCGCGTAGAGGACGTACCAAGTTTCTAAGTACCCACTGCATATAATGTTACTTTTTTGTTGATACCATGTGCAGAAAGAAGCTCTCTTCCGGGCTCGGAAGCGTATCCTCAAGTACCTTGTGCTGGGCTACCTGAAGCAGGAGGGCTTCTTCCACACCGCCGAGACGTTCTGTGCGGAGGCGGCCCTCACCGGCGAGTATGAGGTCTGCGATAACATCGATCTGGACATCATATTACAAGTAAGTATTCAAATATTTGACATATAGTTTAATATACAGAATAACACCAGTCTATATACGTCCACGGTTGGGCACAGGTCTCTTCCCCTATAGGCTTGGTTGAACATTGATCACCGCGCTAGCTAACTGTGGGTTGTAGATTTCAGATTCAATTTTTGGAAACCAGGTTTTCTCATGATGTTTTTACTGTTTGTCGTCTTTCTTTAGATGACATAACTTGAAAAAGTCACGTTTATGCTTTGCCTGTTTTGGGCTCGAACCTGCACCTCGTGAATACAATATTCAGAAAAAATCATCACCAAGTCAACGCTATATATATGTATATGTTTTTTAACTAATTCGGGATAATTCAGAATGCGTATATTGTGGTGGTATTTAATTCAGAAAAATCCTCTGCAAAATTTGTTTCATTTTAAAGCTCAGTATATTTCTAGTAGTGTGGGTAGAAAGCTTACCTCTTTGGTAATAAATAAAGAATGTTTTATTTATATAACGTTTGAACACAGACGTTTGAAGCATTAGAAGCTTGCTATAAAACATTTGCGTAATACATGAAAGATAGTTCTGTGTGTTTACGTAAAACACGATATAAACAAACGTCTCTAAAGATTTCGCATAAACATTGAAGCGAAAGAAGTTGAATAATAGTCTCTAAAGGTTACTAAGAGCTAAAGCGCAAAGTATATTATGTTCAAAGCTTAAGTTGTTAAGTTTAATAAGCATTGACGTCGTGTTCAACATACTTAAATGTTTATACGTCTATATAAAAAATTTGGCGCATTTCGATCTCTGTTATCAGAACATCCAAAACGAAGAGAGGCATGTCGTTTCTTGAAAGTTAGCTACACACCATGTGGGTTTCATCACGGACCATCAATACACAGATGCACTATTATATGAGAGATTGGTCAATGATATAATGGACTTTATTATGGACTTCATAAAGTGTGTTTTAATCCCTAATGCGGACTAACTTGTTAAACTGAATATTAAACTATCCCTCCTTCATAATCTTACAGTTATAAACTTCAACTTCAAGCGCATTTCCTCAACCACGTAAATAAAGACATCAAAACTTTTCATATCCAGTAAATTTTTACTTGAAAATTAGGTGTCTTAATAAAATACGTCCAAAAGCTTGTGAAGTGGCCACAGATCTCTGGGGACACATTCCTACGCTGTAACGAGCTCTCAAACGAGTACCACTATTATGCAAGCGGGATAGCACGCTACTTCTCGTAGAGCGACATCACTTTTCCACTTTCGGGTATCTTCCTGCTTTTTAACTTTGTAATACAGGTCCCTGATCTTGAAGTTATCTGGACTCTTGCCAGCTCGCTAACGAGAGGAAAGAGTTAGGTTGTTCACGGTTTATGGTTCCCCCGGGTGAGAAGGTCATGTTTGGTAGTATAATTGATATAGTGACTTTTTTGGGATGTTCTTTAAATGAGGTGCATGGATACTCCTTCAGGGATAGTTTATCGAGAGTCTTAAGTTTAGGGAATTTGTAGATCTGGTAATTGGGTGTCTGCGATGTTGGATAATTTTAGTTGTACTTAAAATTAAAAGCCCCTCACAACTTTTAAATGGTTCAACCATTTTTTTGTGAAACATGTTTAAGAACACTGACACAATTCATCTTTAGATAAAACAAACTGAATTAGAATTTTTTAATCCGTTCCGGAGCTACGATTCCGCAGACGGACATACGCGTAAACTACTACACCCCTCTTTAGCGTTAAAAAAAAGTTCGTTTCACTACCAACTGAAGCACACGAATTTGAATTGATTGTTGTGTTGCAATGGCTATGCGTCGAGTTAACTTACAAGCTTATTAATTAACTAGCTCTTGCCCGCGACTTTGTACCCGTGGGTAGAAGATATAAGTTATGATTTATACCTGCCCTGATTTTTTCACATTTTCCATTGTATCTTCGTTTCTATTAGTCGCAGCGTGATGGTTTATAGCCTAAAGCCTTCCTCGATGAATGGTCTATTCAACACAAAAAGACTTATTCAATTTGGACCAGTAGTTCCTGAGATTAGCGCGTTCAAACAAACAAACTCTTCAGCTTTATATATTAGTAAGTATAGAGTATAGATTATGATTCTACAAATATGATTTAAAAACGCTTGTGAAATAGCGTATCTCTACTAATATTTATCAATATGGTACTTAGGTATAACGAGTTACTCTATCATCTTAATGGATCTATCTTTCCCCTTTAACTGTCAATCTACATGAGCACAAGGTTAAATAACTTTTACTTTATGGAGAAACTTTGACAACAAACAAAGCTTTGTTTGCACTCGCCAATCTAGAGAAAATAAGGTCATTGTTTAATACCTTTGTGACATAATAATCGGGGGTTACATTTAGACACTAATTTTGTAAGTTATCATGAAGTTAACTCAGTGAATTCTTAGGTTTACGCGAATGTTAGACATTGAAATTGCAGGTATCATGGTTACGGGCAGACTCTTCGTTCTACCTTCAAGTAGAACGAGCAACATCTTTCAAGACGAACGCCATCTCAGTCTGCCCGTAACCATGATACCTGCAAAGGTGTCGAAACGTCGGTAACTAAAATCTAAAATTAAACCGAGATAAAATCCGTAAAAGTAGTTTCATTTCAATAAAGTTAACATGTAAAATTCAAAACGGTTGTCATTAACATCAAATTACACAATTTCCTAAGAAATTTTTTTTCACAGTAAAAAATATAATATTTTTGTAAGAATTAAGCGTCACGCAGTGATTGACATGACATTGAGTGATGGACGCCGTATCGGCGTGACCTCCAAGGTCAAGGTCACCCAAGGCGAAAGTTACATAAAAAAGTTTTTATATGAACGCTCTTATTGCCTTTGCAGTAAAGTTCCTTTTTGTGTGCTGTTAGTTGTGTAATGTCAACGACCCTTTTGCGACATCCTAGGTAACCTACCTTCCCTTCGTGTATGAATATAATGTAAAATATTACTGAATTTAAATTATTCCAGTAAATTATTCTAGAAAACCAGTATATTTTCTTAAATAGATTTCAGAATTTCTAGATATCTGATTCACCTCGACATACTGTACAAAATTGACGTCAGATGATTAAAATTTCAATTAACAGATTTAGACTTAACACGGATTATTGCTTACAAATTCAACACCATATTTTGCTTTCATTAATTAGATATATGTAATGTATATGTCAGTAATTACCAGCTTTAACAATAAAACGATTCTCTTTGACTGTACCTGCTCGGTACAGTCACGTACACTGTCATTAATCAATCGGGCGCTTGTTAGCGGTGCGCAATTGTCAAGAGGCATTCGTGTGCGTTTCCGAAATAGTTAGGTAAACTTAGTTAACCAGTAGTGTTGTGTAGGGAGCTTGTGAGCTAGCTTTACACTGGTGTTTTAGCTTTTGTTGTTGAAATACTTTGTAGTTATGCTAGTACTAGCTGTGCTTTACAGTCTCGATCGTTTTCTTTCCATTTTCATACCAAAGTTTCATCAAAATCGAATATTTATATCCTTAGCTTTTTATTCCTCAGGTTTTCTATCAGAATACGATTAGACTAGAAAATTGCTTGATTACTTTAAATAATATTTGTCACGACAAAATTCCGGAATCTGCCATAACAAAAAAAAAATCAGCTATTTGAAGAAACCCTGAATAAGACCAAATAATGAAGACGGTACGTATTAAAGTCAATCATTACGTCGTCGTCGTCGGTTCATAAAATAATTTGAACATTATATCCAAATTGAGAGAAAAAAGGTTCTGTCATAACTATTAGATTACGGTACACCAAAAAAGCTCAGCCAAGTTGCGTCATCGTTTTAAAACTCACACAACTATGTAGCGCGTTCAAACGTTCAGCGAAATTAAAACTGTTCAGCCATACTTGTGTGACAGTTTGCATTGTTCAGCTGTAGGGATCAGCTGTTATTAAAGGAGATGAAACACGACACGAGACATGACAGAAAGGACTTTGTATATGACGGTTTGATAAGGAAAGTGATAACTGACAAAAGCTTTGGAACGTCTAAGTTTTCGAGTGGGATAAACTACACCTGCACAAATTGATTTGATCACAGGTTAAGTTCTTTTGACCGTCTAAGTCATGAGGAGTTCCTTCGTGTTTCAGAAGGCATGTTCAATGTGGGTTATTTACCTACACATCTATGACAGTAATAACTGGTTGTCAGAAGCCCGAAATTTGACAAGCAGTCTTACTAAGAGGTATCGTGTTGTCCAGGTAACTGGGTTGATGAGGTCAGATAGGCAGTCGCTCCTCTATTTGTATTGCTCATATAACAACAAATAAGAATAAAAATTATAATCGACATTTAACTTTGGTTGGGTGACAATTATTTTCGATACCATTTCTGTTTCGAACGATCACCTTAGTTTTCCTATTTTTTCATCCATCTACTCATGTCGTGCGATACCTCGTTTGTAAGCCACCTTAGTAATTCTGTATGTGCGTGTGTCAGAATGCCAAAGGCCTCGTTAGGAGTCTCCAGCGAGCGCCTACCTGAATTACAACGCTGAAAAAATGTTAATGAAACTGAGCACTGGAAACAAGGTCGTTCCTGTGTAATTCCCTTGTAATTTTACAAGTTTAGTGTACCTACTGGAGTATAGGAAATAAAGTCCTTGTTAGCGTTAGTTACTGTTTTATTTCAATTTGGAATTTGAATGGAAAACGCGTTTTTGAAGAAAAAAAAGGCCTTCCGTTGGCGATATTTTTGGGCCACGATTCTGCTATTTACAATGGGATTGGCAGTGGGATTAAATTTCAATAAATATTTTGCCAATACAATAATTGGAAGTTAATTATATTGAGTGACATTGATCTTGAGCGTACCGTCCCGTACTGAAGTTGTAATTGTCATTTTAAGTCAAATTTCATTCATTCTTTGGCTATGGTAAATAGTCGAATTTTGGCCCAGGTTACTTTACAAAACTTAAGTTTAAAACGAACACACTCTCATACCGAATTACCAATACCTACTTTCAGGCCTCCTGACAATCATAATTTTTTAACCTACTTGTAATAAATCCGTAAAACTGCTTCAATATCGGCTAATGCGTTTATTAATAAGCAGTCTCCGGTATAGCAAGTCGTAAATTATATAAATTCAAATCTGTTTGCCAAATGTGTGGTTTAATGTTTAATATATTGCTGAAAGATACATTAAAATATCATTTCGTCTATCACCGCAAGCTTTTATAAAAGAGTTAACATTTAATACATGCTTATTAAGATCATTATAAGTTTTGTTCTTTTTAGTTATAGTTGTTAACTTTTGTAACTTTATTTTATTTTTCACAATTTTTTATTACTGAAAGTTGAAAAAACTTGTTGTGGTTTAAGGCCCCTGAGGCCGTTTTATTTTAATTTATATGTCATATGGCACATTTAGGTAACTTGTTTAATATTTTGAATATTATTTTGGCTACATTGGCAGCTATAGATACCACATACACTCACAGAAAAGAAAACAAAACATCTTTTCGTTTTTTTTTATGGAATAATTGAGAGACCCGAAAAGTCAGATTTTTATACATCGTAAAATATTTAATCTCATAGTAACTGTAATAATGTCGATATTAATATAACGACATTGTTTTGAAACGATGCAATAATATCACTTATACTGTGCAAGGTGTTTACGAGTCAATGTTAGACGGTACTTGGACGCGTGCCAAGTACCGCGAGACGCGCAGACGCCGCTGACGTCACCGCACCCTTGCCTGGAGGTTACGCAAACCCATCCCGATGCACTTCCCTACACATAAATATTGTGTATTGAGGTGACCAAGTTTTGTGGGAAAAGAAGACAAGGTTGTTTTGAGACATGTTGGACTATGATGGGTGTGGATGTGGGGTAGTGGGAGCTTCTCTCTGGATAAGTTCTTAACGTATTTATACATTTTATTGCAAGCCTATTTGTTTGTCCAAATTGGTGTTATTGTCGCCAAGTTAATAAAATAAATAAAATAATAGATTGGTTTTTTTTTTCATATCACTGCTATATGAGGGTCAATAAAGGCTAATTTCATTATATCACTTTTTATTCGCGGTTTACTTCATGGGAAGATGCGTGGTCATTTTTAAAAGCAAAACAATAAAATATTCTTGCAATTAATTTAAATTTCCGAACTCGTCGGAGATCAGTTTAGAAAATATAAGATAATATGCTTTCCTGTCGGCTTGTCGGTCCCTGGACGGTCAGTTACATACATCTTTGGGAGTAACTTGTACTCTTTGCAATGTTTTTTGTTTTGCAGTTCTTCTCCATAGCTAGAACAACAACAACAAGGACCTTCTATTTGGGTGGTGCTTAACAGTCCGTCAAGTTTGGACTGTTAAGCACCACCTAAATAGCAGGTCCTTAGTTGTAAATTTTATTTGTACACAGTTTAAAAAAAATGACTTAATTTTGCATTTTCTCTTCTCCATCAGGACTACTGCAGCTACTACTTAATCCGGTTCAACAAACAGCCTCAGTTCTGCCGCAAGATCGAGGAGCAGCCCCCTCTCAGGCGACCCCCCACTAGGAAGGCGAAGACCGTTGAGGAGAGGGAGAAAGCTGATGTGTGTGAAAAGGAAGATGTTGACTTACCTTCGTCTTTCACTGTTAAGAAGCTGCTGAAGGTTTGTTCTTCAAGAGTAAATAATAAACAAATAAGAGAATTAAAACTTCCTAACAGTTTTTTTTAAACGATACAACGCGGCAACGGTTTATTCAAACGTTTAAATCGAATCTAAATTTGAAGTTTGACTCCTGACTCTACCGCCACGACTAGTCCGGCGATCCATATAAATACTGGAGTAAGCCGCTGTTATAAGTATGAATAGTTCTGAAGAAATCTACCACAAAAAGTTTAAGTGTGGGTGCAATCCAGTATTATGGTTATGAATGTAATGATTATTTACCAAACTCTTTCTAAGATAGGACTTACATACATAGACCTATACAGAGGGGATAAAATATTGGGAAAGTGTGGAAACAAGATTTTATTTTCCTTGAAACTAAATGAAGTTGCTATCTTGTCCTTGACCATCAATATTTCTTTAAAACTTGTGAATTTAGTCTCGTTTCATGTTTTTCATGTAGTTGACAGTCATATAACGCGCTGAATTTCATTTATGAAGGGGAAACAAAGGCATGCCTGCAGTTTACCGGCTGCACAACACATAAATATTATTAAAATTAATTGCAGTAGTAATTATTTTGATGTACATTTCAAATTAAGTTCAGGTGAGGGAAATACCAGGCTTTGCTGGCCTATATTACTTACAGTCTGGCACCTGGCCAGTAATTTGTCAGAGAGCGACATTCCGAGGGTCATCGCAAGCTTAACATGGAGTTTGTAGTATTTATATTTACATTAATATTTCATGGTCATTATATTGTTATATTTTTTTTTGCGTGTTGGGAAATGAGTGAATCTCTTTACATGTTTGAATATTTAGGATCTGTTTAAGTTGACTTGCCCAAAAGTATGACAAAAGAAGGTAAATATTCCATTTACTGAGAATTATTTAATAACGTTCGATTAAACTTATGTTTAAACTAAAACGTCTACATCCCGGATTCGTTCATTGGCGCTACTGCTCTTCTAAAATATTTCTTTACTTGTACATTTTATTCAGACTGTCATCAACTCCCAATTCTCCACAAAGGTCAAATCTGCTTTCACTGATGTTCATTTTCGGCCTGCTGTCTACAATTTCACAGTTTCTAGTCTTGTTCCAGGATGAACAATCAGTACAGTCAATCCCAGCCATAGAGAGGAAGTCCCTCGCTGGTTTCCTCAGCCATGCGACCCCAGACAAGAAGCAGTTGGTGGAGCTATTGTACCAGGACATCATTAAACCGACCGGTGTGTGCTGGGACGACGTGAAGGGTCTGACGTCAGCTAAGAGCCTGCTGATGGAGTCTGTCGTGTATCCAGTAAGGTAATTGAAATTATATGCTGTGTTATGACGTAGCCGAGAGGTTGCCACCCCCACGACAAACCCACTGTCCGAGGTAGGTCTTGTAGGGTAAGCTTGTGAATGATCTGCGAATGCTTGACCTCAATCTGGGTGTCTTTGACTTGAATATTTGTGAAGACCCTGTGACACAATGAAGATATTCGCGACTGACCGGTAAAAAAAAGGTTTAAGGAAATTATTTTTTATAATTTGTCATGCATTTTAAACATTTCAGATATAAACATTACACCATTGACGTATTTATTTACGAACGCAAAGAACTACCAAGCTTGTCTAAAACGGTCGTAGCCAAAAAGTCGTAAGGCCAGTTTAAAACTGTATAAAACAATGATTCTCTTCAAATCTAGGTATCCCGAAGTATTCACGGGCCTGCTGGAGCCGTGGCGAGGCGTCCTCCTCCACGGGCCGCCGGGCACGGGCAAGACGATGCTGGCGAAAGCCGTCGCCGGCGAGAGCTGCTGCACTTTCTTCAACGTTTCCTGTAGCACCATTATCAATAAGTGGAGGGGGGAGACCGAGAAGATTATTAAGGTAATGTCACATGGGATTGAAAGAAAATCATTGCTAGTAGTATTACGTGTCTCAGATGTACCAAGAATATCCTAATCGTACGAATTCCGACTTTGCTACGAAAGTATGATTTTTAAGGTAAAATCTTTTTGCTGCAAAATGACGAAACTCCTCCTTGTATCCTTCGCCCCACCCCGACTTGCTTACTCTAAGGCTGCCACTGCTAAAATACCACCAGTACAAATGACCTTATCATGATTCCATTCATTTTATCCAGGTCTTATTCGAGATGGCATCCTACTACGCCCCTTCAATAATATTCATGGATGAGGTAGAGACCCTCGCGTCAGATCGCTCAGCGCCCGGCGAGCACGAGGCGTCGCGCCGGATGAAGGCACAACTACTCACTGAACTGGACGGCATTGGGGAAAGAGAGGGAATCATATTTTTACTGGCCAACTCTAATTTGCCTTGGTTAGTTTAAAAATAATCGACTCAATAGTTAAAGGGTGTATCCTTGAATAAATTGTGAAGTTTAAAATTGTGTGTGATGATTAACGGCATTCAAACTATTTTAATCGAGTAAGTACTGTCCAAGTTTTGGAGTTCAACTTTCCAAGGATAATGTTCAGGAATAACTTCAGTAATTTAAAAGACTGTTGAATGGTATCTGAACCCTAGAATTTCGAAGAAAGATTCAGTATCAGGAAATTATCGCTATTTGAACTTGTCAGTGTGACAAAATTATCATAGTCCTGTTACAGTAGGAAGTATAATATTTTAACCAAATACATTTTTGGTAAGACACATGGTTATTTTAATTCCACAGGGAAATAGACCCAGCCATGCTACGACGTCTTGAGAAACGAATCCACATTCCTCTCCCAGACTTCAAGACTCGAGAAGAGCTGTTTCAAAAGTACTTGAGCGCTAAGAACGTGGAGCTATACCCGAAGGTGGACTTCAAGGAGTTGGCTTCACGCACCGACGGCTACTCCGGCAGTGACATCAAGCTGGTCTGCAAGGAGGCCATCATGTCTACTGTGAGGAAGATGCTGCCTACTATGAGTGGGAGAGGTTGGTACTAAGGATAGTCAAGTCTCGGTTTTATTAAAAGGAAAACTAGGGTACCGTGACTGGGGTTGTATTGCAATTGATTGCGGAAATGTTTTGTAATGATAAATTGAATTCAATATGAAAAGTAAATCTGTATTCGGTCCAAATCATTGATATGTCTACTTTTCATCAAATCAATCAATTTATCACATCATAAGTTGGAACGCTCCTGAATTGTAAGCATTTTGCTTATGATCAAGATTATGTTGACTGTGGCCTAGTGAACGCCTAGTTAGAATCAGTACTTTGATTGACTATTTAACTAACTTAGACTCTTACATAGTTAAGCTAGAACATATGGCCAATAATTATTTCCGAATGCTAGATCGTTACAGTGGTGACACTCAGGTTTTTCCTAAAGAATGACTGACCACAGTTGCAAAATACCGACGTCCTACTTACTACACGGCGTTTACCTTCCACACGACCAACATTACTTGGTGGTTAAGTTAGTGGTAGTCCCTTCACTGCTGGGTCACGGGATTAATACTATTTTTAATCATTCCAGGTAGTACCGTGAATCGGAAGGACAGGTTGGAACTGGCGAACATACTGACAGCTATCGAGAAGACGAAGCCAGTGTCCAAAAACTTGGCTAGGAGGCACCAGGACTGGCAGAATGAGATGGGGTGTTCGTAAGAGAAACCGAGGGAATTATTGAATGTAGTTAGGTAGTATTAATGGATCTCTCTTTCTCTCTCTTACATGCCTGCATGTCAAAGTGATCGAATCGTGCTATTGCATACTCACTTTTCGCCAGATAATTATATGGATGTTTGCACCAGACGAATTTAATGCTTGGTCCTATTATACATACCTACATTTATGTACCAATGGTACACTTGCAGGGATTAAGAAGCTATTGCCAGTTCGTTGTAGTCAATATTTTACCAATTTACAGCAAAATATGACGACTAGAACAAGGTTAAAGCGTTTGTATTTCACAAACGAGATTTGTAACAAAATAAAACCTCTTTCGTTGACGAGAACTTGGATTGTCAAAAATGTGCATGGTAAAGATAAAATGTCTATTGGCCTAGTATTAGTCTTACCAAAGTGTTCATATTTCATAACATATTATGCTGCCATAACATAACAATAAGTAGAAACTCTACTTTCAAAGAATTTTAATATTTGATAGGCATGTTATATTCGTGGGAAATTTTGATAGGTAATTTGTTTAAAAGTCGTGTGTTGTTAATAAAGTTTTTTGATTGATTTTTTGTTTTATTCTGTTCCCATTTTGCGAAGCATTCCACTGGTTAAAGCTATAGATAAGAGGCCAGCTTACCCCTTCGCCTCTCCCAAGAGGAGAGTCCTTTCGCACTGGATTCCATGAGGATTTCCACCGGGGTACAAAAAGCTTTGCCTATTGCCAATCTGAATGCGATAAATTGGTCAATCCCAGGGATCGTCAACTTTTTCTCTCTATTTCCACAAATGTGAAGGAGACATTGATTGATCGATTGACAGTGCGCCCCTCCCTTCCACTCCGGGCATACCCACGTAACGTGGGACGTAGTTTTAGATAGAACATAGTCCGTAGAACGAGCTTTGCCTATGAATAGTATAGACAAACAGCCTATGTGTTATGTGTTGACGCTTTTAAAACCGACTTTATCAGTGAGTCTTTGCCAGTGGTTAGACCAGGGAGTTTAAATGCAGGTTTTTGTTTATTAGACTATTAGTAAAACCGTGAATAAAATTACCTTACGTGTAGCTAAATGCTGGCACTAGTCTTAAAATAAAACTCCAATATTCACTGTTATCATTTATTGACGACATCTAGACCAACATAAGTTCCTCTATACAAAATATCGCTTCATTTAGATACCTACTCGTCTTATTAATACGTACACAGCTCAATTCCTGCATTCGCTTCGATACAAACCAATATCAGTTCTATCTGAACGAAATAAGGTCTAAAATTAAAACACTGCCATTTAACAATACAAGACAAAACAACAATACTAATTAAACAATACTTATACAAATTTTAATAAGGATTATGTTGGTTTTAAATTACATAATGATTTCCACTCCTGCGCATCTTCTACACAGGCTTTTTTAAACTAATATACAATTGAAATATTGTCAGCTGCCATAAGTAGTGTGATATTGCAGTCTCATTAAAACCAACATTACCTTTCTCTTTCTCGCTATGGATGTTGAAAAGAGATGAGAGATGTATCTACCCTGTTTCTGAAAGACTGAATAGGAAGTATACGGTAATCTTCTGTAAAATTGGTCATGTACAGTGATTGGCTAATAACCAATCATATTTATTGACAGCAGATTATATACAACCGCTTTTCAGATACAAGGAGTAGAAGAGTATTTAAATGAGGGTTTTGCAAAATGAACCATATTCCAATGGCCATAAAACCGAATTTACTTTAACCATGGCAGGGTAAAGGCACCATTAATCGGATAGCAAACCACAACCATTGAATATTTGGTCACAGTTTTTCTTCCTTACTGTGCATGACCAAAGCTAGATAAAATCCAATCTAAACTGAAACTTAGCGCATCAGCAATAAGGTTGAAATTCAATGAACGTTGATAATATTTGCTTTGCTGAATTCAACCTTATTGATAAGAGAATAAGTTCCAGTTTGTATTAGACCTTGTTCACATGCTCTCTAACATTTTTCTAACAATTTGACTAGAAAACAACCAATAAAAAGTCTAAGATCATTGAAAACTGTGATGTGTCGTACAAAAATACTTTACCGATTTATTTTGTGACAATATCTTATCCTGTAATTTTAGATAGCTTTCTTTGGATTATAAAATTTATTTTTCAAATAAAACCAACGTACATGTCTTATTTTAGCGAGGTCGGCAAATATTATTCTATATTTCAGCATTTTTTTAAACAAAAAACTTCAATTAATTTCGAGATGTTACATTGGTTTTATTTAATTTCTATTTATATTAATAAACTTAATAATTACTAGACGATTTAACACTAACACACATGCTATTTAGATCACCAATAAAAACAAATAAAATATCTTTCACAATATAAACTTTAGATGTTTTGGCACTCCGTTCGAACGAAGTAAAAATTAATTTAAATGAAAAATAACAATAAATAAGGCATCTTAAAACTAAATCTATAAGATTCATTATAAAGGAAAACTTATCACTTTTAATTTTAACGTTAGGCGACCGAAAACGTGGTCCCTGGATGTATTTTTACTAATAATTATAATATATAAATTATAATAACTATATAAACGAATCGAATACATTTTACACACATTGCTATTATTCTACAAACCTATCACAGATTATAAGAGAAAATGAAAGGTCTACTCAAAACGCATTTATTTTAAACCAAAAAAAGAACTTTAAACAAAACTATCGAAATTCATACTTTATTTTACAAGTCTTTCTTTTTGTATCTCTTATTTAATTTGGCATAAAATCTTCAAGACAGCACATAGATATATATTTATTTTTAAACAAAGTCTATTATATAGCATGAACATACATTCAAAATTTAATTACATTCGTTTAGAATAGACCTTTTGAACAACATAAAAATATATTAAACAGCAATTAATTCATAAACGAAATTTGATAATTAATTCATTTGATTTGAACATAAAAAGAAAGAAATACTACGTTTAATACTATATTAACAGAGAAAAGATTAATAAATTTATTATAACTTATACTTTCAACAAAAAAACATACAATTTCATTCATCATTTTAATAATTTTATATTTCAAACGAAAATCGACTTTAAATGTTTACGGTAAAAGACATTATTCTGCAACTATACCTTTAAAATTACTATTAAACCATTATTAGTGTTTTTTTATTTGTATGATTGATAAAATTTGATCGACGTCAAATATACATAGTACAGTCGTAAGCAAAAGTAAAGTAAAATATGGAAGGAATTAAATTTAAGACAATAGGCTATTTGTGAGAATTATACGTACATACATGAATGAGTAACTCAGTTCAATTATTATATCGGTGGACTAATATCAAGGGAAAAGAACAGAAATGAATTTGTTATGATCATGAAACTAAATAGACCAGTAATAACAACTAAAAAGACAGCGAAATATAAATAAGTGTTATGTATTATACATATTTCGCGCATTATTGATTTGAATATAAAATAAAAAAATATGTATTAGAAATTGAAATACCACATGAAATTCTGAAATAATTTTGCTTTTGACTGTACTCCAACAATGAAATGTTAGACCTTCAAATATGTAGAGAAGAATAAGTTCGTAAAAATAATTATAAACTTCAGAAACATCTATTAAATTTTGTTTAAGCGACGGCAATCATTTTATACTAATAGGATATTATGTGCTAGAGCAGATCTAGAGAATCGCAGCGGATAGGATTTATTGATAATCAAAAATATACTTTGACACTATATCGATAGAATAGAAAATCGACAAGAGGCCTCGCAAGCGTTTTTATAATGTTCAAGCAATTATAGACTTTATTTTGTTTGGGATAATTTTCGATTTTCAATAAAATTTCTCTCCGCTACGCCTCTAAGGCCTGCGCTAATCAATATAATTTAAATCCTTTTTCGTTTCATGACTATTTTAGAATTTCAATGCCTCGCCTTTAACTATCAATTTATTCTTACCACCGCCTAATTCAGAGGAACTTTACGCCCCGATAACAAACTATTATAAGTAGTAACTTAAGGCCGGTACATGCTAACAGCCGACGCAATAAAACCCAACGCCACATTCTTAGCCACACTCGAAAACAGACTTTAAAACAATTCGTGTAAAGTTCAAAATAAAATGACAAGGTACTAATATTCTGGCACTCTCCACGCATTTTTTCTTTTACACAATTATGCACCATGAAAACAGAGTTTTAAGGTTGACTTTCGAGTGTTATTTAAAAAGCAATCGCTGCATAGGGCCAACCGTGCGTCGGCCGTAAAAAATAGGCGTCTATGCAATATTGGTCTACAGACAAACTACATATAGGAATTTAGTAGTAATAAGAAGTAGTACACAGTCATCAACTCATCGTTGCGCGCGGCGCACAGGGGTGGGTGTAACCGATGTTAATAAACAGTGACATTGAATAACAATAGGCAGGAGAATATGGTATTTTACTAAATTGAATCATTTTAATCTGTTTAGTACGTCAGCCAGATTTTCCAAAAAATCTTAAATACGTGTTTTTCCTTTCACCACATCTTAATAAAAAAAGATTTAAACTACTTAAGATACTGAAAGTTATGGAAGTTGGGGCTGGTAACACCACTTGCTAGTAAAAAGCGTACTAGTAAGTGACGTCATACGCCATTTCGAATCACTGTACCTGTCCCTTTCATTTTTTGTTCGCGAGATAAAATAAATTATACGTATCCAATATTTTTTGGAAATCTGTCTGAGGGATAGTTTTTTTTGTTAAATATCCCATTGAAGCTTCCTTGACTAGCACGCACACATGGGCCCGCGCGTACAGACACTTAAGTTCAACCATGTTTATACATTTTATTTGAAGAAACTACACTTGCATAGACCCGGCAACTTTTTTTAGCGTAAACAAGCGCACCAAGTAATTTTATAAGAAAATACCGAAAAAGCTAATAAAAATGTTTAACTAATTTATCCTACTCTTTATTGGTGTGAATAAATTATTATTTCCTATTTTATTGTGATGTATTTACTTATTTCCTGTTTTACATAAATTATGACTATGCTATACTTTACACAGCGTTCTGATAGGAGAAATTGATTTCCTAAATGGAAGCTTTTTACAGAACGGCAATACTGAAAAACTACAGAATTTGCCAAATGATTACTAATATACATTTATTTTCTAATATTAAGAATTTTGTTAAAATGTGGTACAAAATGTTAGTTAACATATTTTTTCGTTTGTTATTTTTAAGGCTAAATGGTTTGAAGCGACATCAAAAATCCCCTCTATTTATAAGATTTCTTGTCATAATGATATGTTTTTTAATAAAATCACTGCGGACACGAGGTCGAGTATGAAACTAGTTAGAATAATTCAATCTATTATTAACATACATGCTATTTCAATTTGTTATTTGATTGTTCAAAATAAATACTTAGATTTAATTTAGTGATTTATTACTTCGAAGGCCATGTTATTGTTAATTTACATTTAAATAGTATTTTTATTGATGCCAGCTTTGAACAAATAAGCACGCATGAATTCAGCTTCAGACTACGAATCTCGATGTTAAATAGTGATGTTACTATCGTGTTTGGAAAGACACAATTCTGTCACACACCGATAAAGTAGCTATCACGGAAACGCACATCCCTAGAGGTTACATTTTAATTAAAAACCTTTTTACAATTACAAAACACAGCCACTTACCAATGCGCAGAGAAACGTGTTCTAAAAACACTGTGTTGCCAGCTTTGAGAGAATGAATGTTGCTAGTTCGAAAAATTTTGTATCACCTGCTTCGCAATGTTGCCAGCGTAGTAATTATATGTAGAAGATGATGGCTGGTATCTGGCCGTCCTCCACGGAGGTGCCGTTGTTGTTGCCGGCCGCATATGAAAACTGGAAGACGACTTTCTCGCCATTATTGCAATCAACTGTTACTCTGCGCAGCCCTTTTGTGCCGTAGTAAGAGTCGGTACCCTGGAACATAACGAGATATGTTGAGGACTACAAGATATAAACAAGGGTTCGCTTTTGTTGGAAAAACATCAACAACGATCGAATCAAGAGTTTGTGCGAAAGTCCTTATCAATATAAGTCATAGCCTACTGTCTGGCCTGTTGGTCTAGTGGTTAGTGACCCTGACTGCTATACCGGAGGTCGTGGGTTCGATTCCCGCCCAGGACAAATGTTGTGTGATGAGCATGATCATTTGTTCTGGCGTCTGGGTGTAATTTATCTATAATATGTATGTATTTAGAAATATTTAAGTAAGTTTTTCAGTTGTCTGGTTACCATAACACAAGCTATGCTTAGCTTGGGATCAGATAACCGTGTGTGAGTTGTCCCAGGATATATATATTATGTTATATTATATATTATAGCGTCAGTCATTTCAGTAAAATTGTACTACTATCATCGTTTTGCAGACAAATTATTTTGTTTGAGGTATTTGTCTATTGTTGAAGATTTATCTGACGATTCGATGTCTGAAAAGTGATTAGCGACAACACCGACGATAGTGGCGCCATGTACTTATTCATTTGTATAAACTCCTGTACTTATGTGGTGTGCAATAAAGAATATTCTATCTATCTAATATGTCCTATAACACGTGAGAAACGAGAAACCTGGTATACGGTGTACAAAAACGCTAAAATTAGTCTACTATCTACCCCTCACCTCTATTTAACTAAAAACTTCACTGGATATCCGAATTAAATCTTGTACTTTTTTAATTATAGTAATAAAATAGTATTGGCGTCCGCTCGATGCGACACTTTGCGATGTACTTTGTATATCGTTATTTAAAGCGTTAGACTCGGCATTTTCGTTCACATCCATCTGGGAATTAAATAAAAACAATATTTATTTTATACTAACGTGTTTCTACATAACTTCTAAGTATGTAATTCATCAATTTGTTTCACTCTGGTCTTCATTTCGTCGTAATTTTTTACTCGACGTTAGTATAAAAAGAGTTTTTCTTAATTCCCAAACAGGTGGTTACAAACTTCTTCACTAAATCGGGAATATGTTCACTAGAACAACTGACGTCACAAAAAATGGGCGTGTTTATTTAGGCAGCCAATGACGTTGTGCGGTCGCGGTCAACGTGATGACATTAACCAATGGGAGAGCTCGGTCGTTTCTGCAGACGAATCAGCCAGTGTTTCAATCTTACCTTTAGTTTTGCGCTAGCTATGTATGAGGTGTGTGGCAGGATCTCGACTGGTTCCTTGAACATGGCGCGGAACGTGTCGTCGGTACCGTCGCAACAAAACGTAGTCGTGTTCGAACCGCACACCTTTTTCGTCGCTAGGTGAATTATCTGGAATATTATATATCGTATCTCAAAAAGTATAATATTGGGATAAAATATTTTTTTGCCAGTCCAAATTATAATATGTTGTATTTCATTAAATATGATGGTGTTCGAACACTTTAAAGAACGACACTTAGTACTTTCGATGCTGAAGGCCTCGCTATCAGAAAAAGCATATCCCATATCTACAACATCAAACCCTCATAGAGAGGAAGAGAAAAAAATAAACAAATGCCACTAACCTGTAAGTGTACCTCGTACTCCGTCGGCCCAAAATACGATCCATACAATCCAAAGCCGACGACAAAAATTCTCTGATCGACCGTAAACCGGATTCTGTCGGTGGTCCCGCTGTAGCCCCACCTGGACTCCGTCTGGGGAAACCTGTTCACCGTGAGCTCTTTACCCGTCATACAGCAGCGGGGCGTGTCGAGAAACCCCACATTTGGCTTAGGATTCACTGTGAAGTATAGGAACAACTGGACTATTTCTCTGTCGTCTAGGAGGCCACTTTGCGCTGGTCCCATCGCGAACTCTTCGACGGACATGAGGGGGAAGCGAATGGCGTTGAAGGCTCGGCCGAGGACCATCCTCTGGTTGGAAGGCGTGACAGGCAGCTGCCTCCGTATACATTCCGCTTCGGACCACCGGAGTACCGCTGAAAAGATCTTCGCTTCTCTGATGCGGAGCGTGTCTCTGTAAATTAAAAGCATGGTTTACTAACGCGGCAATCTAAATCCTTGCATCAGCATATGGCAAAAAATATTATAGCAAGTAGGTATTATTTTTTGACGCATTAAAAAGCTCAGTTTTTTTATTATTATTATGAATTCGAATAGATATCGAATTCGATGGAACAATACACAATAATTTGAGGCTGAATTGTTTTCAATCAAAGAGCAGAAATATAAAGCAATTGTTTGTTGACTCAATATAATTTTGCTTCGCATTGAATTTGCATTATTATTGACAACGAACTTATACTTATTTTATAAATTACCGAATGGGTCGTACGTTTAAAGTGCAAAACTTCGTGATTCATGTCTATTTGCATATAAAAACATCTTTTAGGATATTTTTTATTTAGGATAGGAGAAATGGTTGATTCAATAAACAAATGGTAAATTAAATACTTAAAAACATGAGCTATTATTATATTTTTAGTATAAAATTTATTTGACCGATTTTAACGATTTTTTGTACGCGTTTAGGCGCCGTAGATCGTAAATTTACAAATCTACCTTTTATGTACAAACAAACGTCGGTTTTCCATTTGCCTACGCAATACCTTGTGGCAAGTGAATTTATAAAAATAGAAACTCAAAGCGAATAATATTCATTGAAGTAAATAGAACCGTAGAGGATCGTACTAACGAAAGTTAATTTTGTTCATTAAATTATGGCAAAATGAACCGCGAACCTTGTATTCCGGTGTGTTAGCGTCGTTCTTATAACCAGCCTATATACGTCCCACTACAGGCGCATTGATCACCACGCTAGTTCACTGCGGGTATAAGATTTCGTATTCCAATTGGCATCAAGGTAACCTCGGGATGTTTTCCTTTACCGGTTGTCAGACGCTCAAGTCAAATTAGAACTTGCACTTAACCCATTCATTTTAATTTGTAACTTGCAACAAATTAAAATGTATGAACTCGTGCCTAAATGCCTTAAATAGATAAAATAAATAAGTAATTAATTAACTCAGCATTGTCGGATGTTAAAAAAAAATTGAAAAATAATTTACAGTTCTGTCGATTACCTAAAAGTTAACCCTCTTATCAGTAACTCGACCTCTCAAAAGTTATCAGACAAAATAATTCCTAATTGGTAGAATCCACATAACATGGCAAGTCATTTAAATGTGACTTTAACTTATATTTTAGAACATCTTTAAAGTTATTATATTGGCGGTGACGATAAATGATGCTAACAGAAAGTGCAATTATGAAGGTATCGACTTGGTTCTATTAGATATCACGTGCATTGTTAAAAAGGAATATTTATATATATTTACTAGCTGACCCTGCAAACGTTGTTTTGCCGAATATTTTTTTTTCTAGTTGTATGTATTTTTTAATGCCACATTATAAAAAAATAAAAACAAATTTTTTTAGTGTGAGCAACCCTTAGGGGTATGAAAAATAGATGTTGTTCTACTCTCAGACCTACCCAATATGTATACAAAATTTCATAAGAATCGGTCGAACCGTTTCGGAGGAGTACGGTAACTAACATCGTGACACGGGAATTTTATATATTAGAAGAAGATTAATATTTTGTTGGTGACGCATGTTTCGTGATGTGTCGTTGTCATGCATGGATTTGTATTCACGAGGTGCAGGTTTGATCCCAACGCAAGCAAAGTATCAATGTGTATTTTATAAAATTATACATACTCTCTTAATTATTTCAAGAAACTACTGAAAAACGGTGAAGGAACACACTGTGTGGAAACCTAGATTAAAATTTCGGGCTCTAAATTCGGTTGCGGTTTCGATACCCGCGCACGTCAAGCATTAGCGTGATCCACGGATGCTTGTCCTGAGTGACCATGAGTCCCGGCGACACAAATATTAAATTCTTAATGCGGGAGTCGTTTTTTAAAGAAAGAATAGAAGATGTCGGTGTCTAACTAACCGTAACTTCTATCCGTCAAGTCACCCAGTTTTCCTATTTAGCTTTTTACTTTTTACTGAAATTAATAATTAGAATTCATGATATGACTTTTTGATACGCACGTAAATTCGAAGAGACGTTGTACCGCAATTCCAATCTCTGATTTTCAACTTAGCCCAATGGTCATAAGTTGTCAATGCTTAATTCATGTTAAATATCGGTAATTAACAGCTTCAGTCTTTTCTTAGAAACCATCCACTCTACACCAAGTTTTATCAAAGACCACTCACTCACTTATTAGTGAAAGTGTAACAGACAAGGGAACAACAATTATTATTCGGCTTTACTTTCGTTGGCTTGGCTCATGAATTTATAATATCAGGCTAGCGAAGTGACATTTCGACAATCCTTACCTTTATATAATAGAAAAAACGTAGAAATCACGTGACTAATCGAAACGAAATGTCATTTCAAAATACATTTGAATGTTTTTTTATTTCTAGCGATTTTAGAAATATGGCTATGGGTAATATGGCTAAAATCAGACCGCTTTAAACAAATAGTAATTGAGTTGCTAAGCTACAGAGAGAGTGAAACAAACATAATTGTTTAACAAACATCCTATCTGGCATCAACACACACCAGCTGTTGGCATGTTGACAATGACCTTCTTATCATAATATCTGTATTGTGCAAATGTGTATTGCTCGTGGAAACTACCTACTGAGCACCTTTCAATGGTCGAGGCAGCTGCTGATGTGATGATATGGCAAAAGGATTGAGAAGAATTCAGTCTTCAGAGGTATAGCAAATATGTAGTGGAGAAAGCAAATGAAATAGAGATTGTATTGCATGTTTAGAAAATGGTACCTAGTTGAATGGGCAATATTTAGGTTTTTTTTTTCATGTCTGAGATAGGTATTTAGGCCATCTAAAGCTAATAGAACTAAATGATAAAAAAAATGATTGATGTTGTGTACTAAAAAAGTCTTTCAAAAAAGTAACACAGAAAAATTAAAGTATGTTTTACATTTTTTTTATCATTTAGTTCTATTAGCTTTAGATTGGCCTAAATAACTAACTCAGATTTTTAAACATGATGAGTTAATTAGAAACCATCCTTCCAAGTAGTGTACAAATTCAGACCCAGTTATTAATTATCTGCAT
Organism: Trichoplusia ni; assembly: GCF_003590095.1. Taxonomy (NCBI): domain Eukaryota; kingdom Metazoa; phylum Arthropoda; class Insecta; order Lepidoptera; family Noctuidae; genus Trichoplusia; species Trichoplusia ni. Next base: position 17,404,031 of record NC_039482.1, read on the forward strand.
CATTAGAATTATTGTATGTTTGTATGAGTGATGGCATTTATTAATTATGAAAAAACATGATAATATACTCAAACTGACTGTTTTAGCAGAGAAAGAACGTCCAGATAATCTCAGTTAAAAGTATCATAGATTTTAATAACAGAATAATGAGTAGGTATATTTTTTTGGTTTTTGGCATGTTTTTAAAAGTGATTTGGCTTAAAACTGAAGTAGCAAATTTACTCAAAAATAACATTAGACAAAATTAAATCAGTAATATATTTCAGAACAAATAGAAAAACATTAAAATATGAATTCTCTATCAAAATTATAATTACCTAATTAAAAACTTCTGTTATTTTAAGAACAATAATGTTATACTTTGTCTAATGTTATTCTAAAAGAAGTAAAGGGTGTTCAAAACATCTGCTTCAAAACTTCTGAAAAAGGACAAATATGATAAGATGATAAGATGTTTTTCAGAAAAAAGAAATACTGACATTTATTTTTAATATCAGCAAATTAAAATTATATTTAAATACATAAACAGTATGTGAAGCCAGGTAGTAATTCAGTATTTAAACTATGAGTCAACTCAACAAACTCAACAATATGATAAATACATACCTTTCCAAAACTGCATTCAATGTGTCCTGATCGATATCTGTGAACCCTTCAGCATTTAAAGCATCCGCAGTATTCTTGTCTATCATCTCTAAACACAATGCTGCCAGCTGTGGCTCATCAAACAACCGTGCCTGCGTCAACAGGAGGAATGCATTGTCTGTGCCCAAATTACTTTTCAAGAAATCTACACAATGTTCTTCTAAGGCAGCCACAGCATACTTCTTAGCTGTATACAGTGTTGTCATCACACTCTCTGGCCCAATTCGCACCTCATCAGAGTATAGGAACTTTAGTAAGTGTAGGAATGCTGCCGGCTCCACATCCGGTAACTCCACCTCATCAGACTTTGTTGCTAGCACTCCATTGAACATAGCGTCGAACACCGCACTCCCCACAGATAGCACAAACTTATGCGCAGGGATCACCTGCTGGTTGGCATCCTTGCCCACTATAAAATGTACATCACATAGAATTTCGTTATTAAAAAGGAACGATAACCTCTCTTTAACAGTCGTTTTAGTGGCCTGCCAGTTGTGCAAGCGGCCGCCGGTGTTGTTGAAGGGCTGAAGGTTTTCTATGGGGGAAGCCGTGGCCAGCGGCCCGCTCGGCTGGCCGTTGTCCTCCTCCTGGATCTGGCCGAGCTGCCGCGACAGCTGGTTCGATGGCAGCATGTTCTGCGGCGGCAGCTCATCTCCGCCACCGCCGTCATCCAGTCTCACATTCAACAATCTATTAACTATATCATTTTTAGACCCAGATGCCATAACGCATGGATTTTCAACTATCACACATCACACGGAACGCCGGTCGTGCTGGTATCGCGTTGTTTATGTCTGAAAACGGCTGTCTGTACCAAGAACGTGGGTGTTGGATACAATTTAAAGTGATTTGTTGTAGTAATTAGCCTCAATTATTGTTTATCACTGTACGGAGATGTTTCGAAGATTTTTTGACGCGTGACAGAAAAATTTTGATGTTGCCATACTCGTCGACTTTAAAAATTACTCCTAAAGCGTACAAATATTTCCGAGAAAGTAGTTTTTCAATCAACATTACTGGCAAAATTGTTTTTGGCGGCAAAGGACCGTGTCGAAGACATACAAAAAGAAAAGTTAAGCAATTAAATAAAAGTAGTAAGTAGGTTTATTTAGAGTAGCAACGTACATGGACACGTTCTCAGCCGGTCAATGTTGAACTCCAGTGAAAATGTCACGGTGCACGCACGTCTCGGGATACCTCTGTATAATAATAATCAAGTAGTATGTACTGACATACACTACATAGATACAAGGCTAATAAGCCTTGTATCAGCATGTATTGCAGTATTGCAGAATGTATAATAATACATTCTGCTGCTTTCCCAACTTAGATATGTACAGAAATCGTACGTAATTGATACGTAGTCAGTTTTCATTAAACGTTACCGGTTTGCTAGTTAATTTACAAGTTGTAGTTACTTAAATACTATGTTTATGCAGCACCATTTAAAAAAGACAATATAGTTTCGAGTTTGTACAGGCCAAGCTCAATATGTTTTTTCTTAACCTAAGAATTTCATTGCAAAATGGTAGAATTAATTTCAAACAATTAATTTATGTACCCTCATATTTAAATCACCATTTTTTACAATCATGCGAATCATGGTAGGTTTGTTTGTACCTCTAAAAGGAACTTTCAAAGTAGGTTGAATTGCGCGGTGGAAAGAACAAGTTCAGGCGGCGTGTTACACAAAGATACGGAGAGCACGGGAGTTGACGGGAGTTTTATTACCTCGGAAACTGCGAATCACTGAGGACGCATAGGCTTAGGAACGATTGTACGTGACCCTTATGAGCATAAATTCGGAAGATATGATTTATAATTACTCATTTTTAGATTGCCTGATTAAGGTAACTGATATTGAGAGATAGTCTAATTATGTCAAGGATTTAGGTACACAGATTTGTATGTTTATGTGCGGTCTGCACATAAACATACAAATCTGCTCTCTGCATCTACATAATATTAAATTGGATTACCTTAATAAGTAATAGCTTGCAAACAGGTTGTCTTTGTATTTACAAAATAAAATATGTATTAGTTAAGTTAGTTTTTTATTCTAAGGACCACATTGAAAATTAGATTGTATACACCTTCTTGATAAAAATGGCATAATGTGAATAAAAAATCTTAATTGTTTCATAAGTTTTTCATTTGTAATTCAAAATCACGTAGAATTATTCAACTAGCCATGACTATCCGTTCGACATTCTATGGCGTTTCTCGTACGTCATCAAGGGCACGCACGCGCGCAACGGTCGATTCAGCTACAGGTGCTGGCCCGGCAGTCGAACCGTCGCCGTCTGCCACGCAACAACCTCCAGCTCTTACCCACTCGGAGGCAAACAAGGCGATGCCGACACACTAAAACATAAACCATAATTCTAAACTAAAAAAAAAACGCTTTAAAGACTAAAAACGCCTGTCATTTAATGAAAACAAAAAGTTGTGCCAGCAAAACTCATTGCGTTCACAAATTCAACAGGCGTTCATAATATTCCGTGCTTATGACTAGTGTAAATAATCTTTAAAGTTGAATATTAACTAATCGTTGCCCTGTTTCCTATTGTTGTTTTAAAAGGTTGTCTGTTCGCTTTTCGCTAACTCATGTAACCTAAGTGTTCTTGTTCTGAAAATAATGTTGTTTCCATTGTTGTTACTTTTGAGATGGACGTTAATCTTGGGGGTGTAGTGATTTTAACATAGCTGTGTTATGAATAAGATTAAGTGAAAGGTAAGCAAACATTTACATTATTTTATCTAAGATAAGAACATAAATATATCAAGGTCTATGCGAGTCGTAGATAAGTAGGTACGTACGCTGGCCGAGGTATTAATAAATAAGTGGATTCTCATTACAAAATTGTACGGACGAAGAAAATATAGAATAGATCAATAGTAATACTTTTAAATTGAATACAAAAGAAGCTAAAATATGCGTTGTAATTATAATTTGTGTTTAATCGTGAATTTTCAGTAAAGACCTCTTTGGAAACGGGTCTTGCTTATTAGAGAAGGTACAATTGTTGAGTACATTTGGGCGGTGTTTCGCTTACGGGAGCCAAAAACAAAGGTGGTCTACATCAATTACGTTTATCGTGTGATTGGAGTCTACTTATCAGTGACATAGGTACTTACAGTCCACAATTACATTGCCACTCATGATCTTTAATTTGAAGTTAACCTTTCCTCCTGATCTTAGTCCTATTATTCATGTTTAGATTGTTTAGTAATTGACATTCGTCAACAATGCTACTGGACATTACCCAGACCCGCTTCTAATTGATTGGAAGTGGGCTAAGATCAGGATCATTGCAAGAGGATATTTAAAATTTCAGTATTCAAATGAGATAAGGAATAATGATTTTCTGTTTATTATTATTATCTACCAAACCAGTGCTAATACTAATTATCTGTTAAACGTATTGAATAACAATAAAAAAAACAACGCGATAAAATAACGTAGGTAAATATTAGCTAAGTCAAGGAGGTTTTGCCTCAATTTGGTATATTTTGAATCAAAATTCTGTGACTGTCAATAATATGATGAAAAAAAAACTGCTCGGTAGAAATAATCTAAAAATAAACAAATCTGTTGGGTGACAAATAAATTGTATGGGTGGTGGTGAGTGGGTCCCCTAAACCTAACAAAAATGTATGACCGTAACAACCAAAGCTTTAAAACCTCGATCTAGCAGTAGAAATACATCATCTAAGAAAATTTCAACTGTCTGTGTGTTATTTAAAGCCTGGTGGCGGACAGAGGAGCCTCAGTAATAGGGTTCCCTTTGGATACGGAACCCGATAAAATTACTTGCCATAAAATATTGTCAACAGCTGATCAAAATAAAAATAAGGATAGGTATTTAAAATAAATGCTGCTCTTTGCTTGATTTTAGCGATGATGATGTTTCACATAGCCTGTATCTTAGAGAAACGTACACTCGGTTACACTGGTACACAACTGGTTCTCCAAGCTTCAACAAATTTTGTTAGCTACATCATATTCATCCTTACCTTCCAATCTAACTAGGTGCATCTAAGAACCAGTGTTTTGCAAGGAGCGACTGCCTATCTGACCTTCTCAACCCAGTTATCTGGGCAGCATGTTACCCCTTATATATACCCCTATATATAAATAACAGCCGGGGCCCACAATTCCGAAACGCGCAGGAACTCATAATGACATAAAAGGTCACCCATCCATAGACCGGTCGTATCAAGTGTAGCTTAACTTTAGATTGTGCAGTTGTAGTATAGCCACGAGCCTTAACTACATCATTGGCCTAGCTACAGTAAACCTTATATCTATTGATTATGAGCTCAAAGTAAACGAAAGCAAGCAACAGTTGAGCGGGCATTGTTGGTATTCCACTCAATTTAGCCAATAACGAGGCGGCTCCCGACTCTTGAGGACGTTGAGGGGCACGAGAGCAAGTCTCTACACTGAATAGAAAACGTTTCGGCGGAAACTTTTGTTAAGTGGTTGTGTTGATAGTGAAAAGTAATTAATATTGTAAAGAAAATGTAATAAACATTGATCTTTTATTAAACAAATAAATAACAGGAATTGAAATTAATATTATGACACAAGAGAACTGTTTCAAGATATATAGATTTTATTTGGTACTGTTAACTTCGATAGCAGTAAAAAAAACGGCTGGCAAAACAGTCAAATTTAAAACGGTTTATATTTTTATTATTCCCTATCAAATTAAAAAATAAAACAGAATTAATCTATACAGCGACTTTGTTTTTACAAAACTTAAAAACACACTAGAGCCACTGCAAATTCATAAAATGTAATTCTGGTGCACATTTAACAACCCTTACTTATCATAAAATCCTGTAGTACATTATAAATATAGCTACATACATTGAGATACTACATAAGAGTGTAATAAAATATAATTGTTACAGCTGCCAAGATGCTGAGTCCGAAGTACCAGCGTTCGATCCGCGTGAACGACGGTCAGCTGATCGCTCTCTCCGACCGGGCGCAGTATGACCACTCACAGGTTTGTACACACGTTGTGATAAGATCTACCATCATCAGTGAGGCTGTGGAGCTCTGAAAACCAAACCGAAAATGTTGAAAATGAAAGGATCGACCATTATCAGTCAGGCTGTAGAGCTCTGTGTATGAAGGATTGCAACGCATTGACGCGGATGACGCCGCGTTTTTGTGTCTTTGTATGGCACGACGGTTCAGGTTTAGTCAGTAAAAGTCTGACACTACCCATTTCCTCCCCCGAGGGAGTGGGTGTCCATGAGGATTCCCCCTCCAAAAAAAGGCTGTAGAGCTCTAAAAACCCAAACCAAAAATGTTGGGAGTCCCAGTTAGAAATTGTCCCTAGGAATAAAATATATGTAGATATTTTGAATAATTGCAGATAGTGGTAGTTTAAACGGTACAAGTTATGAAAGTACCTTTCATCTGTTTGTATCTCTTGATTTTATACCGACTTCAAAAAGCAGAAGGCTCTCAATTCGACGATATATTTTTTATGCACGTTTCATTCATTAATTTCGTTCGATAAAAATCATAAACTTTGGTCCAGTAGTTCTTAGTTGAAAATAACTCCAAGATCATTTAGTATTCGTTAGCTTAATTGAAGTCTTAGTCATATCCGAAACTTCATATCTGAAACTCAATGTGTGTGAAACCCCTCGCGACACTAGGATTGATATCCTTAGTGAGGGAGTCGTTTAAAGAAACACGGTTTCTTAATAAACCTTTGGGTGAATACACGACTAATGGGAACTTGTTTCAGGCTGGATACCTTCACAAACGGAGCTCAGACAACACCAAATGGCAGCTGCGGTGGTTTATTTTATATCAGGTACGATTTATACGGGACGGTACGATACGGGTAGTACCGGAATGATGGTTGCATTTGCAAATGGTAGCCTAAATGCCAATTCGGGATGTCAACTTTTGTGCCAGAATTTTGTGATAAAATATTTAGAAAGAAAGAAGTAACAGTTCAATCATAAACGTAATTGTTGTTGACAACAATTGTTTTCAGTATCTTATCAAAACAAAAAACAACAGTTTTTATTCCTAAACAGCTTTGAAAATTAAAAAAAAAAACAATCTAGCTAGCTAACTTTTCATCCGTAATCAAGACATGAAAATTAAACATCCCATGATCGAGGAAAACCTTAATAGTTTTCCGAAAAGCTTTCCATTGGACATTCCTGAATTCTTAACAGCCGAACTTAAGATCAAGATATATAAGACTTGTTTAGATCCAGTGAAAGGCGGTAAGTGGATCATTGACGGACAAACACTGGCACTGGTATTACGTCACTTCAAGCAACATTAAAGCGATAAATTCTCGATCTTTGTGCATCAAGTCCTCTTTGCAGCTATCTCGTCTCCGTTTTTGTGAACTAAGTAGACGATAGAGGACATTCCACCAGCTCCTACAGAAACATTACTGCAAGTGTGTAAGAGAGATGGCGCTATACACCGATTAATGCACTGTCACGTTTCCACGACTGCAGTAAGACGAGAAATAGTTGTCAATATGTCACGTTGTGTTTGTGGACAAATTTCATTTTTACAGCGATGTTGCAAAACTTGTTTTACGTTTGGCAAAAAACATTCAACACTGAAATTGCCATTCTGCATTTGAACAACATTTGTAAACTCCTTTTGCCATCATCATTGCTAAATTATCGCTACCGGATTTCTTCTACGAGTTCCTTAATACCAGCCAGTATACCCCCGAGGGATTACAGATTAGTGCGATTAGAGTGCGTACAAGCGTACGAGCTATTGGCTATTGTAAAGATAGTGAATACCTAGACAGGTATATAGAGAGACCGTAAGATGGATCGACGGAATAATCTGGTGGTGTGCGGCTATCTATTGAGAGTTGAGAGTTTATTGATGCAAGAATGATCGGAATATGGGTGTTGAATTTCAGTAGAAAAATATGGATGGTTATCTAGGGATGGCATAGTTTGAAAATCCTGTTAAAGTTTTTCAATTTTTGATACTGGTTTGAATAACCAAAAATGGTGTATTTTAATTCAATCTGAAGATCTTCGTAGGTGAGCCAAACCATGTATCTCGTATCCAGCGAAAATACGTAGTTTGCAAGAGTTCCAACGAAAGTGTCTGTGATTAGTTTTAAAGACGTTATCACTTAAACACGACGCAATTCTTCAGGGATATTGAATCGGAAGAAATTCTTGGTTTATAAAAAAATAGTAAAAATACTTAGTCTTGTATATTTTACTTGAACTTGAAACACAAAGGAACTCGAGCTTCCAATACATTCCCGAGGAAATGGAAAGTAGATGTGTAAAGCGGGATGTGACGTCATTCCGTGCGCTGAGTCGTGTGTGAGTGGTATTTATTAGGCTTTGGTAATTTCCTCAAGACTATAATGAGGTGACGTGGGGTACTTATATTAGGCGAGTTTGCGAATCATCATCATCCTAGCCTTTTCCTAACACAACAGTTAAATGGGCAACACGGTACCCCATAGTTAGCCTGGTTTTTCTAGCTTCTGACAACTACGAGAGTTTGCGAATTTTTATTTATTAGCATAGTATTCTATAAGTTTACAAAATCCCTTTAAAACAAGACCATATTAAACCAGCCATAAAGTAGATACTAAAATATTTGAATATATTTTTTTGCATGACACTGGACCACTTTTGGCACTCCCCACGGCAAAAGAATTAAATTCCTTAGTTCTAAAAGTTTAAAGTTCAAATACCCAGAATCTTTTATTTGTTTAGAACCTGCTGTTCTACTACGAGTCGGAGAACAACACGCGGCCGACCGGGGTGCTGCTGCTGGAGGGCTCCTACTGCGAGAGGCTCAGCAAGGCGCCCATGGAACGTAACGCTTCGGTAACGGTTCGGTTTCCCCTTTACAGTTTCTATAAGTAGTTGTTAGTTGTAGTTAGCTTGTTATTAAGGACTAAGGTTGGGTCCGAAACCCTCCCGATCCTTGGTAGATGACGTAGATGTACCATCATTTTTATATTAAAGTTCTCTGCAAGGATTTTGCACCTGTTGGACCTGTGTCTCGTGCACGCTTTTAAAAAGGACCGGGTATCCCATGAAGTTATACCGTAAATAAAAAGAGAATATAGAAGAAGAGAGCAAAAAAAAAACATGGTTTATTTTTGACCAGCCATATTTGAATATTCTGCAAAAGAAGATTCAGTCTACAGATCCAGGAAAAAGCTCTAAACACAAATTTTCTTTCCCAGTTTTGCTTCGTGATCTCATACCGGCGCGAGAGTCAGCGCCAGTACGAGTTGCGCGCCGCCTCCGAGGTGGACTGCACGCACTGGGTCGACGCGATACGAGAAGCCAGGTACTGTGAACTATAGTTATAAAGTAGTAGATCTTATAAAAAGTTCAGAGAAGCTGGTGAGAGCCAAGGTTTAGGAATTAGATCAGCCCTATTTTTTTTCTTTGGGTTTCATTACTCATTATCTTGCATTAAGTTCAGCACCTGGTCTGTTCCGAAAATTTTGTTGACAGTATAATGGATATTCTCATTCTCTTTAGCAAATTTTCTTAGTCTTTTATTTAATTTTCCGGGATTGGCTTGTAAAAACTTGGAAAATTTATTTCTCCTCTTTTACTAAAATTGCAAAAGTAACTCTTGATAGGCAATCGTTGCCATGGGACACCCCGAAGTGGAACGATGATAACTATTGGCATCATCACGACATATTAAAACTTCTATTTACGGAATGATCAACGATTTACTATTGTCGAAGGTTACATGAAATCGTAACAATTTATTAACATGTACTAAAAGCTTTTTCGGATGAAAAAAGCCTACTTATAGGTAATTTATTCAGTGTCCTTCGCTAGTAACATATTCCAGCACATGTGGACTAATCCGCGCACGCAATGCCATCATTTGTGTCATCCACAAGACAATCAACCCGTCGGCTGCGACCTTGGGGACATAATTGATTTTTCTGTTTAATATAAAGATTACCATTGTTCTAAAATTTCCGAGATTTTAAATAAGGCGTGAACATTTGACGGCATTGTAATTTTAAAAGAACTGGTCTTTAAATTTATAAATACGTCGCATCATATACAAGTGCGGTGCAAATATATTTTTTGCTTTACTCAATACCTTTATTGGATTCTACAATGTGAGTTTTGTTTCTTAGGTAGTATTTAAATAAAAAGGTGTTTAGAATAAATCATATAAAGAAAAAACAGTACAATGTATAAGAATGAATCACATTTTTCAAGAAAACTTGCCACTTAATCAAAATTTGTAAAGGAAGACTAACATTTTTTTTGGCATAGTTCCTGTTGCATTCTTGGAAAAGATTAGTGGTGGTGGGAAAATGGGATATATACTACTATATCTCAGAGTATGATATTCTGCTAAAGATGATTTAGAAAACAAGTAGAATAATGCAAAGATTATGCCCTGTTACACATAGATATACATAAGGAGGGCGTTTTCTTTGTTAGTCCGTTAAAAGTAGCTCGCTTTCGTATAAACTGAGACATAAAGCTTATGCCCGAGTTTATGAATATGAAACCAGCTTGAATATAATTTTGGCCGTAAAATATTATGCTACTGTCCTTTAGAAAGACAAAAAGACAAGAAACATTGAATCGTTTTAGTAAGCAAAGCAAAGCAAATATTTTATAGGTTGTTCTATTTATTATTTTTATACTTCGTAATTTTCGTCCTTGACTTAAAACCAATTGTAAGGAATATTAAATTGAATATTTTTTTTGCTTTAAAAAAAAGAAAAAAAAAAGATAAAACGTATCATTTATGGTGATACCTATGAAAGTAGGGGCTGTTAACGTCTCCTGTTGATACTATAAAGTGTACCGACAAGTGACGTAGCTCGAGATTTCTGCTTAGTGTATCTACGAGTACATCTATGTATGCATGATACATTTTTGGAAATTTGCGACGGAGTTATTTGTTTTTTTTTCTTCTTGTGCTTACGTGAGATAAAATCCAACACAAGACATTTATACAACCTTGAATGATTAATCACAATTTGTTTCCCTTATCTATAACGTATTTCACATTACAATTTCTATATTTATAGACTGCATCTAAATATACAATCAATACTTTAAAATATTCGGGACCACTCCACCCCCGTTTTAATCAAAATCCAATCGAAAGTTCAAAACACGAGTCTTCAAACACTGACTGGCGTTGCCATAGCAACCATGGGATTAGGGTCAAAGTGACCCTGACCCACTCCTCCCGGCTGCGGCGCCCGGAGGGTTAAAATTTATTTTTAAATTGCCTGTTACACGTTTATTAGGGCACTTTTTACCCGGTAAGCTCATTGTTGGGATATTAAGGCTATGGAGGTGGCGGGTTAAATAAGATTTTAAATTGTTCGTGTTAGATTGTGTAACATTTAATTTTGTTTTTGAAGGCTGATGGACTTGCCTTGTTGTACAATTTTCAGAGAATATAACCTCCTTAATACAGATCAGATATTACCTACATGCCGATGCCATTTAATAGGAATTTCCGCTCGAAAGCTTGCCTGCCTGTTTTGTGTTTCACATATTAAATTGGAACCAGAATATGTCAGTCTAAAAGATAAATAGAACAGCTGACACACGCCATAATTAGCTGGAGCTTCGACACATAATTTACGTAATGTCCGATATACGTCTGCATTTGTAAACAGAAGCTGATATAACTTCGAAATTCTGTAGGATATTATGGCTCTATGATAAGTTTAGTCCAGAAATGGCATATGAAAGCATATGTAAAGGCGAAGAAACTGGTCTTATGTAAGCTTAATAACTTTATCCCGAATAGATATCAAGACTCTTTATTTCATTATAGTATTATTAAGCCGCTTGTGGAAGTACGAGTCAGACTCGCGACACTGAAGGTTCCATACTAACTGCTATGATATCTGACACCATTCACGAGATACAGCCCGGTGATAAACAGACGAACAGAGGTTGAAGGCTTTTCACCATGTTAAGGAACCTTAAGAGCTAAATAACAACGTACTTGTAAGTGTAGTATGTGGCATCGTGATAAATGTATCTAAAATTTAACCTTGGTTCAATTATTTCTCTATCTTATAGTATGTAAAACAATCTATACTTAAATTATAAAATGTGAAAGGTTAACACAGCTTGTCTGCTATGCTTTCACGGTTCAACGGTTTATGATGAAGCCCAAGTAAGGACGTGTGCTACATTTTGACATCAAAATATCATCTAAATTACGAAATGACTAAAAATTTTGTAAAGAACACTGTTCTAGCGAAGATTAAGGCTATTTTTATGACTCCCTCTGTAATTCACGAATAAAGTCTCTAAGTTCGCTATAAAAGCGTACCCGATAATCGGACCAGGGCCCCAATTCTGCTATTGAATTAATGGAAATTCTATTAAAATTTGCACTATTCGTAATATTCTCATCATTTTTCCAATACAATAAATGGAAATTCAGTGCGGGGCAAAACACTCACGGTCAAAACAATACATTTTCAATTACTGTGTTAGCAAAATGCTTAAGAGAATAGGAATAATTTCAACCAATTGCCATTCATTAATTGTATATAGCAGAATGGGACCCCAGTAACACGAACAGCAGCTGTTAGAAGCTGGCTGTAGCCGAGACTACAGTCTCAGACTCACAGACTGCATGGCGCGCGTTTTATTATACATGTGCTAGTCCGCTGTTCTATGTAAGCATATGATCATAGGTAGCCATGTAGTAAAATCCCAACAGGGAAATACAGTTCCAGCTTTCAAATATTCATCGAAATGTAAACAATTTGGGAAGAATGGATTATTTCTTTGGAGGGGTTTCTAGTTCAGTCGGTTTGCAGAGACTCGAGAATTTGAATATGAATTTGGAAAATTGAATTTCTGATTATGTGTAAGATTCAATGGCGTTTTTGGCTCAAGCGTAACATCTTCTTTGTGAAGATAAGTTTTCTCCGTCCTGTGAGAACTGTCTATTTATCCTCCTTTATAAATTGTTATCGATTTAAATAACTTGAATTTACTATCTACATTTATTGCGAAACATTTTTTTGTTTTTTTGCAAGTAAGGTTTTTCCAGCTTTTAATAAACATAAAGCTTTGGTTATCAATAATCCCGAAGCTCTGATACAGACTGACAGGGATTACACATGATTTTTAGTGAAAGATATAAAAATGTATTTGAGCCAAAGATTGGGCTACAACTGAACAAGTTGATCGATCACTGGTTATGTTTGGTGGATGGTGGTATGGCAGTTAGTGGCTGGAAAGTCTGACAGCCAATCTTACTAACGGGTATCGTGTTGTCCAGGTAACTGGGTAGAGGAAGTCAAATAGGCAGTCGCTCCTTGTAAAGCACTAGTATTTAGCTGCATCTGGTTAGACTGGAAGCCGATCCCATTTCATTCAATCCCATTTCCATGATGATCATTTGGAGCAAAAACATAAAAGTATAAGCGCGGAAATTTGTATGTATGGACGGAGGTATTGATTTTTCTTCCTCTTTTTGCAAAAAACAATGAACTGATTTAGACGAAACTAGGTACAGAGTGTACAGACATAGATTATAACCTTCGTAGCGGGCGTGCTCGCGGACACCAGCCAGTAATATAGATGTTATATAAACATTTCACATCGCTACGGACGCGTTGTCTACTAGTAGTGACAACTAAGTGATCGCTTATCGGCTATCCAGTATTCAGATCGAAGATATCGACCGCGACAGTGACCAGCGTTTGTCGTTACTAAGTTCCAGTTATACACTATTAAGTGTGTATTTACATCAGTTTCATGAAATAGAGATATTTTTAGACAGTTTTTAGCTGTCTTTTCAAAAGGAGGTTCTCAAGTCGATTGATTGATAGCCGAGTGGTTGAGGTCACCACGCCACCCAATGAGTGCATCGTGTCGCGGGTTTGATCCCCGCGATATGCATTTATCTGAAGCTGGTTTATAACTCTGGTTGTCTTTTGAATGTCATTAGATGTTGGTGTAACTCCATGTGGATATCATTTTCAGTCGGGAGGCTTTAAAATTGTACCTTCCTTTCGTTAGGCATCAGACAAAAGGGTAAAATAAACCTTATTACCAATTCTCCGCTGTCTATCCCTCCGTCTGTAACCAGGTTGTATCTCGTGACAGAATTCTGATGCTATATTTCTGTCTCCAGGTAGCATACACTTGTAAGCACATATTTTACAAAACCTTTCTCCACAATACCTGTTCTACATCCTTCTACGTTACAAAGGCTATCGTTGATAAGTTTGAACTACATAACAGACTTGAACAGCTCCACGCAGAGTTTAATAATGCGGTGTTTTGTTCGAGGGAGCCGCATACTTAGGTCGTGTTGGATTCTGAGAATACAAGCGTAGAATACCTTAGTAAAGCGGACTTGTAGGGTTAGTATAGAAGGGGATTAGATCTCTTTGGTTTAGATATAGGAAGAGAACTACCAGATAGTTTTTATGATAAAACCTCTATGGAACGAAAATTATTTAAATAGAACTGGATCCGACTGTCGCCTCTTAGAGTAAGACTAGAAAGAGAAAATTAAGTTCTGAAAATGAGATAGAGGACCACTCTGCATATAGTTGCGTCTCTTTTCTACAACGGCAAGCGTTTAAGAGAGATTACTAGGCTCCTGATCGGAAAACACATCCATCGTTTGATCAGGTCTATAAGTATTTAGCCGAGGATTAATTAAATTAACTTTTTTGTCCTAAAGCAATAAAGTGAACAAAATTAAAACGACTTTGAAAGTGAATAATCAGTAATCATGAAAACGAATCCAAAAACATAAGACTTATTACTTCATACAAATAATAACTTTATAACCGCGCGGTAACCTATCAATTTCCAGGCCGCGGTGGCCGGAGATAGCGTGTATTGTTATGCCTTAGCATAAACAAGGATTACCAGCGGCCGTGACCCGCCGACCTGACTAGTGCGTGCACTAGCTATGTATGCAAGCCTTTACATTATGTAACGCGGTGCAAATGAGAATAGGACGGGGCTATCTTTAAAGAAGGTTTTTTAATGATTATTATTAAGAAGTATACGTAAATAATTGTAAGTCTGTTTCGAAGGGGGTTCTCCAACTTGTGAATGTTCGATATCAGCTTGTTGTAGTTCTTATCAGTAGCTTGGCGGAATACCTTCTGATTCTATCAAGGCCCACTTCCTAATGTTCCTAATTATTAATAATTCTTATGATGAATAATATATTTTAACAACGACTGCGCCTAAATAAAGGCGCTATATGTAATATAATATTGTAAATTTTACACGCTCCGCTTTAATGATTTTTGGCACTGGATGCATTTTTTTTTCATATCAGTGAACATTTTAAAATTACGGTTTCTCTAATAGATTTGATGTTTTTTTACCTGCTTTCGGTCAACGCTATTTGGATAAATGCTCGCTTTACACTATAATTATACTGGCTAACCGTTTAATCTGATTCCAGTTATTTGGTAAAACAATTTCCCTTGATTCAATTGTGTATACAGAGCAGAGAGAAAAACATTCCCCCAATTCCGTCGTATTTTCAATTTTCAAATAAAAAACAAAGGAATTCCATACTACTCTGTGTAAACACGTTCCACAAACGAATACGTCGGCTCTGTTTTATTTCATTACTCTGTAACAACTATGAAATTGAATGCAAATTGGGTTCTTTCACGTTGTTTGCATTTCCTGTGCAAGCAATTTATTTAAAAGTGATTTTAACAATATTTTACAGTGGGTTAACGTTATTAGTGATCCAATTGAGATTGTGAACAGTTTCATAGATTAAACGACAAGCGTTTTAAGCAACGTTTGGTACGGTTATGAACTTGATGGATCACTTTTGTTTATTTTGGACTGTTTGTGCAAATTCGGTCAATTCGAGTTGCAAGCCAGACTTGCAAATGACACTTTTTTTTGCCTTCTCGGTTTAAAAATTAATCTTAAATGACAAAGTAATTTGGTGATGATTAGAATCCGAGAAGGTGATGGTATGAGAAAAAACGTACCTTGGACAAGAAATAATATTGGTAATGACATTTCTTTGACGTTCGATGATAAAATAGGAATTACACTTGGTTTCCCTCCAGCTAGTGTTGGACCCACTGATAAGGACTTGTCAATTTATTATTTTGGCTTTATTTACCTAGTATTTTCACTTCTGTAATCTCTTTTAGTGAAACATGTCTTTACAATTTTGAGTTACATGCCCAGCCATCAAAACAAAATTAAGAAGCACGAACGTTGGATCGAATCGCATCAGAATTTTATTTAACGTCCCTTCCAATATTAAGCCAATTCTACTTAAGCAGTGTAAAGACAAAAAAAAAACAAATTTCTTAACGAAAACCAATTTCCGAGGCCCCCTATGTACTACCCAAGTTCAGTGTACTCCCGTGCCTTCCACGAAAACAATAAACTTTTATACGATGCCATCTTTTCAACGATTCTTTTATTTGAATAACAAACAAAAAGATACCTTCGGCATTCAATTGAAAGTTCAAATTAGACTGCTTTCTTGAATTAATCCAATGTTATTTGATGGCAATACGTTTGATTCGAGTGATGTTGTATGTAGTCTTAAGAGTAGAAGCGAGGCCACGTCTCTCGTAGTACCTTGTGGGCCTTGTGGCCTAGTTCGGAAGCTCGGTCCGGGTCTCGGCATCCGTCTGCCTCTGAACATTTGTGCTGTTGAATTTGATATTAATTGAGGAATGATTTTGAGCGCTCATGTGTGTATAAACAGGACAAAAGATGTGCCTATGTATCTATGTATGTATAGGTGTGTGTTTGTGTATGTGTGTGTGTAGGCTTTGAACTTCAAAGCTGTGTATTGGAGTGTAGGTGGGGAGCATGTGGCGCTGTATCCACTGCTCGACAGTTTTCGTTTTCGTGTATTCTGTCACTTTAACGTCGATTTGAATAAAAACAAACTGTGAACGGGTAACGTTACAGTTCCTACTTTGTATACTTAAGAAAAGTTACTAAACATTTTTTTTTTTAATACATAAACGCCTGATACAATTCATTGGTATATTAGTAGATAGTATTTGATTTGGTTAACTTTATTTAGAGAAAGAAAAAACACTTCTTAAAGTAGCGAAACGAAGGAATAGTCGTTTATCAAATCTATTGAAAATAACATTTTAAAATTAGTACAAATATATTGTGTTCCTCTTCAAGTTTCTACTTGAGATTTTTTTATAAATTATGCAAATGTGAGCTAGCCTAGGACCTAGGCAACGCCGAAACCCTCTGGTATGAGAAGAGACCAATAAGAAAGCCATTTATAATTCATTTTCTTATAAATATGAGCTTATCATAGTACCGCTACCATCTCACTACAATTCCATCCCTAATAAGACTTCCTACAATCTTTATTACGTGTACCTAGGTCCTTTCCATAAAATTTTAATTTTATCATCGACTGGCAACACTGGCGGCCAAATAATTCTGCGTAACTTTAATAATAAAAGCCACTGAATTATTC
The DNA here is from genome assembly GCF_003590095.1 of Trichoplusia ni. Taxonomy (NCBI): domain Eukaryota; kingdom Metazoa; phylum Arthropoda; class Insecta; order Lepidoptera; family Noctuidae; genus Trichoplusia; species Trichoplusia ni. The sequence goes on from NC_039482.1 coordinate 17,421,174, forward strand.
AGAGGCCGCCTCAACTTTGAGAGGTTTCTCGCTGCCCTGCCATCTTACGAGGGGCGGAGAACTAAAATGTACCTTCTGTTTGGCCTATTTATACAATTTCCGTGTAACTATATTATGACCTTATAGGCGATACCACATACCTCGTATTAAAGCTAAAGTGTCGTAGAAAATTATAAATGCTCAGTTTGCATGGTGTTATCAGGTATTAGGCTAATACTTTTAGTTCGGCAAACTTAAAAAAAAGAATAATTCAGATTTCGTTAGACTCAGTAGTCTAACGAAATCTGAATTATTCTTTTTTTTCATAAATCATAAATAGTCATTCATAGGTCATAAATTTGATGGATTTTCCAGTGAAAATCCATCAAATTTATGACCGTATCAAGCTATTTTCGTTAATGTCGTTATAGGAGCAAAAGAAATAGCATCATCTGTGAAAATGTTAACTGTTTAGCTATCATAGATACAGGCTGGTGACAGACAGACAAGAATCTTAGCAAAAATACGGAACTAAAAAGCTTAAATACCCTTAAAAAACGCAATTCGTGCTACGTCCTATGTTCGTACATATCAGAACGTCTTTTCCCTTTAACATCACCTTTATATATAAGTATATCTATACAATAATTGGATTACATCACATAACACCTACACCTCACCTTTGACCATGCTTCCTGATGTCACTATGTTACTGGCACAAACTCAAGCCGTCGTGTTCCGCGACACTTTTCCTCAACTCCTGTCAATAACACATACTCAAATAGAGGCTACACGTGTATGCAGGTTTCAAAAGGCCACGATTTTGTACTAACATCTTTCGATTTTACAACCAAAACATAAAAATGTATTTTTATTAATATAAACACCGTGAGGTCACAATTTAAGACAAAAACGCATTCAATCTCCATATTTTTTAAGATAACTGTATTACCAGCACATTATTGCCCCAATACCAAATGAAAAAGCCATATTATTATAGTGATAAAAAATATTTAAGTATTCGCTTTTTGAATAAAATAAAATTATAGGTATTCACGTATTTTTTTTTCTTAGCGGCCTGAGTTAATAATTTTTTTCCTAAGCTCTACGACCTTCTTTCAGATCTTCTCATGCTTTCAAACACGTAACTGTCATTGCAAAACAAAATGAATGAGCAAGAAGCTAATAACGAATAGATTGGGTGCAAACTGTGTAAAATGGCTACCCCTGGGAAATCGAAGCTATCTAACTTGAGAGATGCTTCACTAGGTACATGTAGATTGCCTGAAGTTTCTGAACCATGAGCATATATTAGATGCGACACATCCCATCATCTAATAAGCGGGCGTCGAGAAATATCGGTTGCCATAGCAACGGGGTCGAGGTTACCCCGACATTTGTGATATGGACACGGATTTTATTTTTAAAAGTTATGGTTTATTAATGGGCTTGTATGGATTAAACGATTATATTATGAGGTATCGTTTATTGATTTCGTGTTTTACGTAGCTAGTTAAACTTCTATTTTGTTAAAAAAACAATTGACTATTATAGACAATTTATTTTAAATAGGCCGTTTTCCAAGCAGTTTTAAAATGCTACAGTAATGACTCTAGTTGCACAGTTCCAACGTGTTATTCTTATGGAGAAGAGCAAGAAACTATCGCCAAGAAACGCCATAAACATACTGATTAAGTTCTTACCATAAATATGAAAGTAATATTTTGGACACTCCCACTTGGACTTTTCCGTCGAATTCATACTTTCCAAAGGGTGTAAACGTATCCCTATTACTAAAACTACGCCTGTCCGTCTGACCATCTGTTCATTACCAAGCTGCATCATCATCTGAGATTATCTATACTAATCTATATCTATATCTATACTTCTATACTAATCTATATCTATATCTATACTTACTAATATATAAAGCTGAAAGTTTGTTTGTTTGATTGTTTGTTTGTTTGAACGCGCTAATCTCAGGAACTACTGGTCCAAATTGAAAAATTCTTTTTGTGTTGCATAGACCATTTATCGAGGAAGGCTTTAGGCTATAAACCATCACGCTGCGACTAATAGGAGCGAAGATACAATGGAAAATGTTGCAAAAACGGGGAAAAATATTCAACTTCGAGAGCTTCCGTTCAAAAATTCCTAACTTATATCTTCTAACCACGCGGGCGAAGTCGCGGGCAACAGCTAGTCATCTATATTATTCGAATCAAAAACCCTGAACTTCCGTGAACGAAATGACAAAAACAGAATCCTAACCTTCATTTCCATACCTGTTGAAAATAAAAATCAGAGCATAAATCATAAATGGTTTTAATTAAATGCACGCACGCAACGAACAAGTTAAATAACATTCGTATTCGCGCTGTTAACTGTTACAGGTTAATTAATTAATTGTATTGCGACGTGTGTTTTGATGGTATCAGCGATCGTGTTTCTAGTAATGTTCAATTCAGTTCTACGAAATGGAATCACATTCGTTTTATGACCGTTTAATCGCTGTGAGATACTTTAGGATAAATATAGGATATATTTAGGATACTTCGGGATATATTTAGGATACTTTGGGATACTTTATAAATAATTCTAGGAATGAAATGTCTCACTCATTTCCCCATAAGAAGAGAGAGCTTTAGCCTCCCTTTGAATATGAATCTCTGAAAATGAGATGCTATTTCCCCTTCTTCTCATCGATTCGGCTTGAAAAGACTTTGTTAAGCAATATTATTTAAGATAGAGGGTGTGTCTTTTAGTTGCTACTTTTTACGTATTTATTCAGATAGGTAATTCTGCATATAACGAGCCTTTGTTACTTACGAGAATCTTTTACAAAAATAACTAAAGATATCCAGAGTAACTATCGATCAACTCAAAAACTAAGTTAAAAGGATTTTTGGCTGTTGGTTTTTGACCACCATTCTTATCTTTGAACCTCAAACTTTCTTAATATTGTACTTAACCTCCTTTCTTCCCTATCCAAGTTTGGCTTTCCTCCGAGCTGTCAAAACATTCTGAACAATGGAAGTTTTAATTAAAAACTCGTGACGAGTTATTTGTCACGGAGATTGTGGATGTGATTGTCGCGTATTAATTAAAGCATGTCCGACGTTCTCTGATAGTCTGCATTGTAAGTTTTTAACGTGAATTGCTGTTTTTTCAATTATTTGTGTTTCTTTTACTGTTCACAATCATGTAAATATGTATGTAGTAGTAGTATCATAGTTTTAGTAGTGGAAACGAATAGAATAAATTATCTATTTTAGTTTAAAATCCACTTTAAAATATTAACCGTTACATCCGTTCGAAACGAAACAAAAAAATATCTAAATATAAAAGAAACGCTGACAGGACGGAGTTTTTGTTACAAACGAAAAGAAACATAAAATGAGGTGTTAAAAAACCAAAAATCGATATTTCTGTACCGCACACATCTGTGACACATTTCACAGGTAGTTAATATGTCAAATATACGGATATACACACACATACATACATTGTAGACCAACATACACACACACGTTAAGAGCACTTTCAATGCTCCATAGACATGATTGAATTATTATTCTCCGTTGATTTTGCACGTTTGATCCGTTTACGGGGAAATTCAGGTATTGGAAAACTTCGAACAATAATTGAATAAATGAATTTTAATCCTCCATATTGGATGAAGCCCATAAAATATTGAATTTCGTAGTTTTATTTCACAATTCAGTGAGTGTTGTCAAAGGAACAGTCGGCAACTACAGGGGAAAGTAAATTAAAGCTTGTTATTAATACCGGAAATATTGCTGAACGCGCGAATATTACAGTTTGGTGGACAATTGGGATGATGTCAATTTGTTTTCAGTGTATTTCTTGGAGTGTGATGCATTTTTATGGATACTTTTTTGTTTTGTCCCGCAAGCATAAATTGATTAAAATACAGTGACTGGAATTCACTCGTGATGTCACGATAAATTTTACGAAATCGTTACGTCACAAGCTCCCTCTGTTAAACCTACTTTAAAGCAGTTTATCTTTGTTAATTTTTGTTGTTCGGAAACAGGTAAAAATACGTGTCTAATATTTTTTTAATTATCTAACTGAGGGACTCGATAGATGATTACTTTTGATTCCTAGTCATCATCCCGCTTTTGGCAGGTTGTAAAAGTCCCATTTGTTTCTTCGATTTGCGTTTATGACGGCACGAAAGTGAGTTGAAATTGTAGTTAGGTATTTACCTGATCGCTGTGAGATTTAAAGCCCATATTCGTTTGACAAGCTTTTAGAGGTTTGGAAGCTTATGAAATATATTGTTGTGTACAATTATAACCCGCGATGCAGGTCGGGTGAGGCCTATGTTTTAGGTATGGATTAATAACGCCATATTTTTTTTGGGAGAGATGTTTACACATTGAAAGATGGGGTTAATGTTAAATTATTATAAATCACCTCTTAATAATATACGATGTAAACACATTATGTTAATAATACTTATGTAAGTTTTTTCTTGCCCTAAAGTAACTTTTCCATCATATCCATCATTAGTTAAAATTCTAGATAATTTTTCTGAGCATTTTTTTTTTACTTACCTAAAGTATTTCCATTTATTTTACCTCCCATTAAAAAAGGCGAATCGCGCTCTAAGGAATTTATTCCTGGGGTCCCGGGCTTCACAAAACTTTAAGTCACACACACAAGACTCCCAGACTCAGAACAAGCATTTGTAGAACATACCACACACAAGTACTTGTGCGTGCAACCCGCCACACATCGACAGTGGGTTTCACATGATGACCTTTACCCCGCTATCCGTGCAATCACTATTGAACCTGCGTTTAATAAAAGCTCTCATATCACTACATATTTACTTCGACGAATGGCAATTCAGGTTACTGTTGTCCACAGTTTCAACAAGCTCCTACTGCAGAAGGAGGAGTTGGATCAGAAGCAGCTGCACCTACTGCAGGTGGTGGAGAGCGAGCGCACGTCGCGCTGGCAGTACGCGCAGCAGTGCGACGAGCTCTCCAGCGAGGTCAAGAAGCTGAGGACCGAGGTAGGATAGTGCTAAACATAATTCGTCTACAAGCCAAAGCCACCGGTGCGATACCACGTGTCGTGGTTTCGATCCCCGCGTAGCACATTCATTTGTGTGATCCACGAATGCTTGGAATCTGGAAACGTCTGCGTAAGTAAGTATGTACTTCTGTAACTGGTATAGTTTCACTTCAAGTCTAGCAACGACACAGTGAAACACGGTTTTGCTTAACAGTTGATATTGGTAAAATACTACGCTGCGTCTTATAGTAATATGCGATGGTTACAAACATTGTCACTGAAGAGAGACAAGCCTAAAATGTACACCAACAAGTAATATTTTTAGCTTCGTGTAATGTATTCAGAACCTCAGTGTGCATATTCAGCTACTAATCGTTTTGATATATTTAAGGCAAACAGAAGTTCAGAAGTCACTACTTACTATCCTATCTTTCAACTAACCCCACATTTTTTTATCAGCTATGCACGTACAAGAAGGAACACGAGTCGGCGACACGCGCCGCGTCCACCTCCAGCTCGTCTCCGAGCCATTCGCCGGAGATCGACCCCGCTGAACTCAGGAAGATCAAAAAAGTTCAGGTAAGTATGCACATGATGGCTGGCAGGAGCTGGATACGAGTAGCTGAAGATAGATCTCGATGGGGAGGCCTATGTCCAGCAGTGGACTAATATAAACTGATTGATGATGAAGTATTCGCGCTTGGACGTTATGCTTGTTTAGAAGTATGTGTTGAGGGAGGGGCGGAGGGGGGGGGGAGGGGTTGTTGGGATTCTAATGCTCCTTTGTTTTGTTTTAAAATGGGTCGCCAGTGAAAGTACTCGTGTCCACAGTTTCTGAGTTTAGTAATTTCTAGTTAGTTTAATAGTTATAGCGAACACTTAGGTATAAATGTTAAGTATTCAGTTTAATGGACCCTACTGAATGGACTGCAGTTGTTTTTATTTTATTTTTTAAACTAGGATAGTCACAGAAATTAAATATTTACAAAATTCAATAAAAAGCACTTTCTAAAATATTAAAAAACCTTTTTAGAGTTTCTTCCGCGGCTGGCTGTGCCGGCGGCGCTGGAAGCAGATTGTGGACGAGTACATCAAGAGTCCGCACGCCGAGAGCATGCGCAAGAGGAACAGCCTCGTCTTCAAGATGGTCGAGGCCGAGGAGGAATACCTCGAGCAGATGGAGATCATGGTATGCACTTCGCGAGGATAATCTTTATGAGTTGCATTCGAAGACAGTCTTAGGGCAGACGGGACGGCATGGGATTTTAAGTTTTACTCATGGACATTCAAACGTACTGTTACAGAAATATGACATAAGTTGCTATGCTTTAAAATATAGAAAGTATGATCTTCAAAAACTGAAATCAAACGCTGAAACTTAAAAGTATAGTAGGTACATATATAATGTATGGCCAATGGTTCTACGGGCCTACCGCCACGCCTTAATGTAATATTACTGCGTGGAAGAGAGATGCCGCTTTACGTCATGTATTGCTGTATCATACTTCGACAACGACAACAATGCTAGTTTAAGACCTGTTGGTAGACCCTCTGGTGTACATTGATGCTCCGAAGTCAGTAAACTTCGTTTCTCTAGGTAACATGTTTCCTCCGGCCCTTCAAAATGGCGGCTAGTTCTAAGAAGCCGCCGTGCACGCACGAGGACGTAAACTCCATCTTCCTGAACAGCGAGACGGTGCTGTTCCTGCACCAGATATTCTTCAAGGGTCTCACGTCGCGGATGGAGTCGTGGCCGACGCTTGTGTTAGGTGAGTCTTATACGAGCATTATTCTATCACTGGGAGCATTGAATCCAATGCAAATTTAAATACCAAAGTAACTGGTGTAAAAAAAAATTGTGGCGATAAGGCAATAGCCCGCTAGAGCCCGTCATCCGTCCAAACTATACCACTTAATGAGTTGCCCAGCGTTTATTTACCACCTGATCACTTGAAGATCAATACAACTCCAGAAATAATGCTCACAGCGTGGTAGAGTAATAGTTCGTTAAAATTTTATTCAATCCCAATAATTAACCAGAATATAATAACACTATGACCAAAGTAGAAGACCAGAAACCACCAGATTATTCCATTGATCTCTGATATCTCCTCCAAGAATACGATTTAACGCCAAATAGAATTTTTTTGAAGTGAATGTGAATGTGAACTTAAACAAAGGATTACACTTAGTAGTGCACTTACATACAGGAGACCTATTCGACATGCTCCTCCCGATGCTGACCATCTACCAGGAGTACGTGCGGAACCACCACTACTCGCTGCAAGTCCTCACCGAGTGCAAGCAGAGCCAGCCCTTCGCGCAGCTGTTGGCGCGCCTCGAGAGCAAGCCCGCCTGCCAGAGCCGGTCCTTGGAAACCTTCCTGACGTACCCGATGCATCAGGTATGCTTACGTAAACTGAGAAACTATTGAAATGAATGCTGTTCAAAGAAATTTGATCCTTAAGTGTCTTGTTTCCGGAACAAATCTAAAAAATTCTCTTGATTTCGATTCTCGAAGGACGAAAAAATCGAATTTTCTGAAATTTACAGTGTGGAATAGGTCGTTTGAATCCTAACATAGGTGAAGTCATGATGTATGTTAAAGGAACAGTTTTAATCGAGTTATAGAAAATTCTCATCAATTATGTAAAATTGACAATTTATCTAAATGATTGTTACAACTTATTAATATGCACGAGACCCGGCAAATGTCTCCAGAACGCTATTCGTCACTTTATTCTCTATACTAATCCATTAGCATTCTAAACGTGACGTCTGGAGATAATTAATGAACGATCTTCTCTGGAATATTAATAACCAATTCCCTTATTTTAATAGGGGTTCGTTAGAAGATTATGTAACTAATTATTGAGTCGAAGTTGTAGGCAATTTCCTTGACATTACCATAAAATATAGTCATAAGTTATTTATCTACCATTGTCGGTAACTAACACAGACTTTAACCAACTCCTCTTTCCCTAGATCCCTCGCTACATCATCACGCTGCACGAGCTGCTGGCGCACACGCCGCACGACCACGTGGAGCGCCGCAGCCTGCAGCATGCACGCGCGCAGCTCGAAGAGCTCTCGCGACAGATGCACGACGAGGTAAACTTTTAAAGTAGTGACATTAAGGTGCGTCAGGGACGCATTAAACATGACAACGCTTTTATTTTTGTAATCTTACAGGTATTCAAGTCGATCTTTTTGATTTAAACCCTTGAAAAGAATATAGTAATTTATGAAAAGATAGAAGATGATGAAAAAGAATTAGAAGATTTAACGGGTGATGTGTGATGACGTAAATGATGTCAGAATGAGACATTGAAAACATTTCTAGCCAATACCTCTGTATTAATTTTGAAAACATGTTCATTCAGCAAAAGCTACCAAAACACCACTGCAAAACTATTCTTCACTTGCAGGTCAGTGAAACTGAAAATCTAAGGAAGAACTTAGCTGTAGAGCGCATGATCATCGAGGGATGCGACATACTGCTGGACGTCAACCAAGTCTTCATACGTCAAGGTAACTGTTCGGCTTTGACTTTTTACCGTCTCTCGTTCCATATTTCAAAGACCTTGGTGTTTGACTTAAGAAGTTACCAGTGAACACTATAGGCTTCAACTAGTCTCTGTTAGTTATAGACTTAGATAAGTGGCAGGAAGAAAGGGAGGCCTTTGTCTTGCAGTATGACACTAACGGCTAATAATAGGTGTATTTGTAGGTAAGCAATGGCTGACCAAGTTTTTTTTTTGTCAAGTTAAACGCCTTGCTAGGGAACGTGACACAATAAAAAAGCATTGAAACAGAAGTCGTAATGTTCCAACATTAAATAAGATACAGGTCCAGATTCAATCCAATCATTCCATTTCACTCAATCTTACTTTAACCTTTTTGCATAGGCACCCTATCTCAAGTGGTGGGTAAAGGTCGTCGGGCCCAGCTGTCAGCTCGGCAAGCATTCCTGTTCAGCAACCACCTACTGCTGGCCACGCGAGCTGCGGGCGGCCGCCTGCACCTGCCGCCCGCCGCGAGGCTGCCGCTTCACGACGCGCTGCTCATCGAGGATCCTGCTAATCATGATGATGACGGTAACTTTCCACCACTTACAGTATAGAAGCAGTAGAGGATGGAAGAAAAAGAAAATGTTAGTTGATTAGTGAAAAATATTAGTACTTCCTATTAATATGATGTGGGTTCCTTTCAGATTCGACTTCGGTATGCTCGTCACCCGGAGGAGACATATACCAGGGAAAAGACTTCAAGATACTTGTTGAAGTAAAGGGAGAACAGATCTGTGCGCATTTAGGTAAGGGTCAAGCGTATATAAATTTTAATTTTCCTGAACTTTACAAAAGATTGCTAAATTTCATTGTGAAGTTTCATTAAGGACTTCTTGTTGCCGTGCATCTTTCTGCATCAACCTATCTGAAGTTTTGTCGCAAATCACTCCGGCATCAATACATTATCGAACTTCCAAAACTCAAGCTTTAAACTTTAGTTAAAAGATAAGGCTATTTCAATTATTGTACTCGTGTGCTAGTGGCGGGCTCTGTGGAGGAGAAGGCCGGCTGGACGAGCGAGCTGGCGCAGTGCATGGAGAGCGCGGCGCTGACGGAGCTGCTGCGCGCGTGCGGCGCGTGCGGCGCGGCGTCCGCGTCGCTGCCCGCGTGCCGCTCCGACCGCGCGCTCTTCACCGACGACGTCGACATCCGCTTCAGCCGCACGCTCAACTCCTGCAAGGTGCCGCAGATACGCTCCGCTACGCCGCAGCGCTTGCTGCAGCGGCTTACTGGTGAGAAGCTATTAATTACGCTGTAGAATGCTGTAGATTTTTGGATTTCTCTTTTTGTTTTGGTCCTCTTTTCGAAATTAATAAGGATGATTTGTACTCAATCTTGTCGATAGTCACTCGGGGTGTCCTGAGTATAAAAAACAGCACTCCAGCTAATATTGCAACTGATGCAATAAATAGATATCTATTACACTGTCATAGTAATTAATAAGTGGGATGTGGTTATTCTATATGCGGTTCCTAACTTTCAATCCTTTTTTTAAAACTTAAGTTATAAAGCGTCAGCCTCACCGTGTACTTGTTGTCAGACCTTCGTTTCCTGTCGGTGGACTTCCTGAACACGTTCCTGCTGACGTACCGCGTGTTCACGGACGGCGTGACGGTGCTGGAGGCGCTCAAGCAGGTGTTCTACGAGCAGTCGCAGCAGGAGATGGAGCTGGCGCCGCCGCCGGACGCCACGCGGAAGACCAGCGCTGCAAGCTCGGTTTCTGGTAAGAAAATATGGGTAGACATATACATAGATACACGTACCCAACTACCTATAAATAATATAAAAATATAAGTTAAACGGTCAATTTTAATAAGAAACAAAGATAAACATTCATGCATGCGATCAGGCTGAAACAAATACTTAATTGATTACCATCGATGAAAGTGTAGCAGAAACTTAATAGAAATTAAGTCAAAACATAAATGTCAACCAAGCTTTTATAAAATAATTGAAATTTAATAGAAGAAATCATCTCGTAATCATTTCATTTGTATTCGTCAATAAGTGGCTTTACCTTATAGAGAAAAAGAACAATTGATTTCAGGGTATGGATCAGAATACAGCGACCGTGATTGGCAATCACGGTTCTGGCGAGCTTCTAGAAAAAGTAAGTTCATTATAATGCCAGCTGGTACTGTAGTAACACCTGACTTTATATAAAGGTGATATAAACGTGATTCTATGTAATAAAGTCTGTCGGATTCTAGGTGAAGATGAAGACAAACTGTCTCCGTATCTAACGGCACCATCACGACGAACCTCGTCTGTAAGCAAGGTGAGATTATTGTTACTACTCTTATAAATTGATAAAAGTATTTTCCGATTCAAATAACTTATTGGTGAAATTATTGTAACATGCTAACCCAAGACTGAGGAGGATAACAGTCATTTGACAATACCTAAAATAATGGCGACGTCATCAAGTAACGAGACATTGAAAGGTAACCTCTTTATAAAATGTATAAAAAATTATTAATTCTAGAAATATAGATGAAAGTGAACAAATATTCTGTAATAAACTATGATTATATTATATTTCCGATGTATGTGCAGTAAGCACCAAAAGTGCTAAGAAAAGTTTCACACAATAATTTGTAATGATTGAAAATTGATCAAAACCCGTCGTGGGTTTCCGGTACAGTAGTTAAGGCCACTAACTACTACACCAACAGACCATACAGAAGTGCTAGTCTATCTACTGCTCATTCAACTTTTTAAAATAAATAGGTTATAATTTTTATTTGAATTCACAATCCAGGTACATCCCCATCATCTCCAGGAGCCATCAGCTCGGTCACTTTAGTTGGCAGTCCAAAGAAAGCAAGTCCAGTAAAAGATCCCAAGAACGCGGCCAACTCTGCAAATGCAAATACCAATGCCAATGCAAACATGATGAAGAAAGGTTCTATTCCCAAAGACAATGATGCGGCCGCTGCCCTCATGAAGGACGAAAGTATTGAGATGGTAGACCAGAGCGATGAGGATATTAAATATAAGGAAGAGGAACAAGAGAAGAATAAAAAGAAACCAGATGATAAGTTCAAAATATCACAACGATTCTCCGAGGTATAATAAGTTTTGATCTATTGCTGTGTGGACTAGTAAAATTTCTCTTCTAAGTATTTCCTCATTAAAACTGTTAAAATATTTATTTAATTATGAACTTATTCATTCTTCTTTTCAAAGCTTTAGCAAAGACTTCATGGTGTTACTGGTAAAAGAAAATTATATATTGTGTAAGAATCATCCATCTCATAAATTCTCAAAACATCATTCCTTACACGCAACTTACTTACCTACATTACTTCACTACCTACACACTTACTACATATAGCATGTCATCGAGGTGATAGGAATTCAATTTTGTCAGCTCCAAAATTTACTGTGACTGATTTGATGAGATCTTCTATAGTAAAGGCATAAGACGCAAACAGTAAATAACAGACATCGGTTATTAAATTTGGTGTTACCCAATGGCATGGACATCAGACTCAATCATTATTCTATTACCTACTCAGGACTCTATCATATTCTTGAAGAAGGAACCCATTGAGATTTCATATTTATTTTAAGTTCAATGCAAGTGGTGACAGAAGCACGACCAGTTAAACAGTTTATCCAACAGCGTGTGCGTACTATGTCGGAGTCCCCTCGCCGCCTGCAGCCGTCGTCGGCCGCGGCGTCCGAGGCGCGGCGCCGGTCGGAGAGCGCACGGGAGACGAACGACAACGCCGCGGACGAACCCAGGAGGGCTTCTGATTCTGGTACCAGATTTGCTACAAGGAGATCTGTCAGGTATTTAAAACAATCTATATAGGCAGTTGACATTAGCAATAATTCCTCTATCTATTGCGATTCTTTTAAAAAGAAAACTAGTCCTGCTCTTAGAGATTTCATCCTTGTGTCGAGGGATTTTTCACTAAGATTCGATTTAAAAATGGTTGTCGATCGAATTAGTGGTGAGCGCAACGACTTGGCTATCCTTGCAGTCGTTCCTCGTATCCGTAGAAGTAAACTTCTTTCGGTAGTTACGATCTGCTATGACTTACTGAGGTATATCTAGGGATTCTATTTTTGTTTGCACATCTTTGTTGAAATTTCGGAAGCATGATTTCGAAACATTGGATATACAAAATAAATGAATTATGTTAACAATCTTTTCAGTGAGCGTCGTTACACCAATTCCTCGATTAACAGCGAGCGTCGTCGTTACTGGGGTGGATCTGAACCTCGCTCCTCTGTAACTTCTCAGGTGTCACATGCGCAGGTAAACTCAATAATTATTAACCTTTAAATATAAATACCAAGAGATATGTTATCGTCATGGTATACTTTATATCCTGGGTACTTAAATCTCAAAACGTCGCAACGTAACTTCTAATTTCAGAACTACCGTCGCGAGACCAGTCAACCAAAGGCCGGTGTTGTCATTACGTCATTCCGCCAGTCCCACAGGAGGTAAGACGAGAGATCCTTGTTCCTCATTATCTCTAATTCATTTTATCCATACCATTCTAAACGTATTACGAGCCATCAATTCTTGATCGTCTAGCACACTTGGGAGTTCACAATTCTCAGTGTTGTGGCATGCTGTTCACCTTTTTCCATAACAGTTTTAAATTCTTTGAAAATATTACTAAAGTTTTGCGCAGTGATGCTTTTGCACGAATCTATCATAAATCAGCCCTTCTAGCTTCGTCAAACTTTCTTCATACTTGTAAATTGTAAAAAAAATGATAATGTAATAATTAATATTGATTTAACAGCTTTGGAAAAGACCTGTTGTGGTAAGTGATCGGTGAAGGTAACAGATGTAGAAACTGAACCTAGTAGAGATGCATTAGAAGAGTATTTTTATTATTCCGCTTCACCTAGCATTATGATGTTACCTTGACCTTTTTATCAATTTTGTAATTGTATTTTGAGTAGACATGACACTACCGCAGATGACACTGATAAACTGAAGCGCAAACAAGCATCGTTCTATAGATAGTGGTGGATAAGCAAGTTTTGGTATCGATGATGATACAAAACTTTGGTAAGATGAGATCTGAATTATGACAAAGCGAAAGTAAGAAAACGCAATTCGGTTCCAGAAAGCAGCTGTAATCGGGTCGAATTAAACGTCGGTTAAATTTATAAAGAATGGGTTATCAGTTTGTAATTTCCGACGGAGTCTCAAACACTTTACAAAAAAAAATATTTTCAGCAATACTTTCCTCAACAGAAATATCACATGTTACTGTTCTATAGTTGACCAATGTTCGAACTGTATCTATTCATTTCTGTTACACACACCATCTTGCTCGTAACCCATCTTCATCTGTGTCCTTTTTGCCATAGCCTATATCAAACCCTACCACTGCAATTTCTTCAAACGCAGGGATAAAATGAAATAACACACTAAAACATTTTTTTTTTAATATTTGGCTTATGAAACTTAGAAATTAGATTTTATTCAAAATTAGCCGTAAAATATAATTTGGATTAAATCGGTTTCACTATTAAAACAATACCGCACAGTATTTTTTTTATTTTCAATTGGTAATTAGTATTAATTTGGTCGGAATCCAAAATTTAATAGATTATCAAAATTTACTGCATGTTTTTTACGGATTCAAAATTTTACTATAAGATACGGATAAATTGAAATAATTTGATCCAGAAGAAACAAGTCTTAATCCCCGCTATCTGTCTACCCTTGCCTGCTATCCTCTGTGTGCATGCCTCCACTAATCTATGTTTTCTGTACTTTCTATTTACTGACTATTCTCACCCTTACTTGAGTTTTAACTTCAAATTTATTCTAACTTCACCTTACTTCACCATCTCACATCAATTTCACTTGAAATCGAATATCTATCAAAATGACCACGATGGGAAGTCAATTCAACCAGTACAACATCATCTGATGCCTGATGTTCTAAATAATCGTTATGATATAGGAGCAGTACGTCTACTGCTGCTGTGGCCTTTGCTGTGGCTACTTCGGCATCATCAAACCCGAGATCTCCACCAGCGAATTCTCCACCGGCTACCCGAAGGGACTCGGTTATATCGACGGCTGCTACCATGAGAGTACTCAATGTGCTACGGTAAATCATCTTCAGTTTTTCAAATGGCATTCTTAAATGACATGCTATCTATCAAGCGTGTAGTAAAGAGGTATTTGACCTCTTACTCGTAGATTTAGTTTATTATATTTAGCTAAATACCGATCTTGCATAAGGATTTTACTTTCGTTGGGCAAAAAGTCTCTTTGATTCATATAAAAAATCGGAGCAAATAACACCAATATTTTTTCTTAGGCACTGGATTTCCAAGCATTCGCATGACTTCTGGTCTGACGAACGTCTTCGTGGGCTGACGATGGATTTCTTGAAGGAAATAGAGGGCAGTCCGGGCTTACTGCCAGCTGAACATAAGGCAGCTGCTCAACTGTTGCGGCTCTTAGAACGAGCTCCTGACAGACCAGTTGATTTGAAGACCTTGTTCTTACCACCTCACGTAAGTTGCTAATTAGATGCATGAACCTTATGATAAAACTAACAAAATGGTTATTGCTAGCCAACATGAACCAATTAGCTACAATTAAAATAATACATATTTGTTTCTCTGCTTATTCTAGGTTCCGACAAAGGAAAGCATTGAAACACTCTCGGCTCTTGAAATAGCGGAACAAATGACGTATTTGGACTATCAAATCTTTAGTTCCATCAATAGCGAGTAAGTTGAAGATAAAAACTATTGCAATAATATCTTACAAGAACCTGCAAGTAACACCAATGGTAATTCGTTTCCAGGGAGTTCCTAGGACAAGCTTGGACGAAGGCAGATAAGGCAGAGCGAGCTCCACACATTCTTCTGATGACGTCACACTTCAATCACATTTCGAATCTCGTTATTTCCGAAATTCTGAAGAAATGTACTTTGGCTGGTAAGTTACCGTTACAAACAACTAATCCTTATCATCCTTATCGACAAAAGGCATTATCCAATTACCTTGATCTTTGCTGCCCATTTTTGAGTTTCCGTCGTGAACGCACGAAACTACAAGTAGTTTTGACAATGATTGCAGGTCGAGTAGCCGCTATAGAGAAATGGGCAGCCGTTGCCGACATAGCACGATGTCTGCACAACTTTAATGGGGTTCTGCAAGTTTGTGCTGCCTTGTCCAATACTTCTGTATACCGTCTCAAGAAGACTTGGGAGAAAGTCTCGAAAACTGTAAGTTACCATTTGATTACTGAGTGAACCATTATAAGTGGAGTAAAAGAAAATAATATCAGCAGTGGTCATTGAACTAACATTTATATTTACAAATGTTACAGAGCAAACAAACAATAGAAAAGCTGCAGACAATCATTTCATCAGAATGCCGTTTCAGGATTTTGCGTGATGCCTTGCACAGGTAAATAAATTGGTTCTCGAATTTTGAATTAGAATTAGTTAAATAATATTGCCCAAAAAGAGCATTGATATTGAATATCTAAGAGATATGCGAAATGCCATTGGATTCTACAGTTAAGTTATTAAAGTCCTTAATCTATAATATCATGTCGAGTTTACTTCATTGCCTGTTGCTTATAATTCTTGTTTTATCTTTCAGGTGCGATCCGCCATGTATTCCATACTTGGGAATGTATTTATCAGATCTGTCGTTTATTGAAGAAGGAACAACAAATTACACACCGGACGGACTGTTGAACTTCTCGAAAATGAGAATGGTATATTTTTTTCCTACTACTGTTTCTTTTTCGTTTTCTTATAGGGGAACAAGATAAAATTTTACTTAATGCTTGCTTTATTTTACAGATCGCACACGTTATCCGAGAAATTAGAAACTTCCAGCAAACCCCATACAAGATAGATCACATACCAAAAGTAAGTTATTACAAGACAATAATTTTCTGAATTATTTTCCACTTTCATGAGTTTTTCTTAATATCTAGACTTATTTTATACCTCATCCTAGTCACATTTCAGCTTTCATGCAATCTAAGTAGATAACCTGCAATAACCTAAAGTCTATACAATTAGGACATTATAAGGCGTGTATAAGTAAGACCGGTCGTGTTGCAGGTGTGCTCGTTCCTGCTGGAGCCGTCGCTGGTGATCGCGGAGGAGCGGCAGTACCTGCTGTCGCTGGAGCTGGAGCCGCGCGCGGGCGGCGCGGCGGCGGGCGCGTCGCCGGGCTCGTAGCGCCGGCGCCGCGCGTCCCTGGCCGCGCTCGCGCCTCTGCGCAGCGACCGCTAGGGGCCGCGCGTGCTCGGCGCACCCTGCCCGGCGAACAGACGCTTCTTCATTATCGTTTATATGTGTTTAAAACCACTTTTGTGTTTCTGCCAATTTCTCCAGTACATGAAAAGTCATTTGGTTTATTAACAGTTGTGTCAAAATTTTCAGTGTGTCAAAAGAACAATGATAGAAAGTGAATTATAAGAATTGTTTACTATGGTTTGTTAAAGTGGTATTACATTTACTATTCAGTGGCTACAGGTCTGAAATATCTGCTTTGCGTGCAGAAGTATAGTGCTTGCGGAAGAATGATGCTTGCGGGGAAAATTGTTGAAAATCATTACACAAATCGAATGAATAACGTCTAAATTTAACTGATTCATATTTTGTTGAACATTGTATTTAAGGGGACCCTTGTGATTAGGCTGGTTGAGACTATATTGCAGTACTAATAGCATTATATCTACAAATGTTTAAAAGTTGCTATAATTGAAATTATTATTTTTAGACACTTCTAATAAATTCTAAAAAAGCGCTGCCATAAAGATTCAAATCATTTAATCATAATTATATACTTGTGAATAAAACTTAAAATACATTGATTGTATATACCTAGTTGTAAAGTGAAAAAAAACTCCTTATACTTTAGAAAAATGTGTCGCTAATAAAAGTAAAAACAAAAACGAAAGTAAATGAAATTAACGATGCCATGAACGGTACTCTATTTTTGTACAAAATCTTTCATTGATTGTCAATTAGGTACCTAAGTATTGAATAATCAAAAACATATCACTTAGAACATCTGTCTTTACACAATTTGCATCACTATTATCACCTGCATATATATCGAGTGCTAGACGAAAGAAAACTAGACCATGATGATGACATTTAAAATGAAACAGAGCAATGCTACAAAGAATTGTATGCCTAGCTAAGTTGCTATCATAGAAGTGAAAGTGAAACTCTTTCAAAAGCTAAATCTATGATCTGAATGATATGAACATGTGACGATGACGTTGTATTAGAACTTAATATTTCGAGCTTTCAAAGTATCACGTAACTTTAATTTCAAGAGCTTTTGTAAATAGATATCTCTATCGTTTGTAACACTGACACTTCTTATGTCAGTTTTCTTATTGTAGGATTTAAGATTGGTGTCCCCGACTGTATAATACGTTTAGTAGGATTCAAATTTTCGATAGCACATACATTTGTTGTAGGCTTACTTTGAAATATGTTGTTTGCTCTAATTGATTGTTTAATGTTTCCCTTGTTAGGAGTAATACAAATAATCATTTTAAAAATAATGAAAGATTCTACTTTTCATATCTTGTACGCTGATTGGCCTAAAATGCGCTTCAAAATATTTACTTAAATTTCATTCCAAAAAAGTATTTTGTAAGCATAAATATCATTTTTGATGGAAGAATGTGGAATATTAAGAAATGTCTGCCTCTTATTATTTACCTAAACATATCCTTAAAATATCTTAATGAGTAGGTAAATGTAGTATAAGGTAATATACACATTGTAATTGTAGAGAAGGATCTCGCTGAAGCATCTTATACTGTAAGACATATATTATGAATCAGTATGGAAGTGGTTGTTACATTTACTATGGTTGTTATTGTCATTTCGACTGCTTTTACACGATATTCTATAAATATTTCCCTTGTTGTTCTACCGTGCTTGTTAGTTAATAATGTAAGAACTTAGGTGTACCCCAGGGAACTGTGTTGGGTCCTTTAATTATTTGAATTTATATGAAGTACTTAAAAACCTTTAATAATTTACAATGGTTTCTGTTTAAAACCAACCAGAATTAAATTTTTATGATCTATATGAATGGGGATGTTGTGAGTTTTATTTAAGGAATGTTGAAAATTTGTCTACGCTTACACAACATTTACAACACACTAAATGTTAGAAAATGTATTTAAGGAAAATGATTAACTGGATATTATTTAAGACAGTATTACAGTGACGGTAGTGTTAGATAGTAATAACATATTGTAAGTATCGTCGTTCTTTCCCTGTGTTTGAAGAATGATGACATCCTGTCTGACGTAACTAAACGTGATTTCAAGTGAGAGTACTGTCTATAAGTCTTTTCTACGTCCTTTTCTATGTCATTTAATGTTAGTGTTATAATAGAGACTAGTTTATCGTGTGACGTCACAGTGTGAACACGGCCTTCTACAGGCATCGTTACTTTCAAAGATTTTAGGTAATGCCTTCTCACAATTGAAAGAATACTCTCACGACTTGAGATAATCGGAAATCTTCAAGTTCAGTATTCCCTGGATTGTGTCAAAGTTAGACTTAAGTAAGTATAAGTGAAGACTACTGTTACTATTATTAAAAATATTGGCTGTTTTAAATATTTAAAAATATTAAAAAATATTTTGGTGATTTCCACTTACCTTTATACTTATGCACAATTTTTAAAAAGTATTATCACTAAAAGGCTGTCGCATATCTTATTTATATTAAGGTTTAAATTATTACTCGTGTAGATAGGACCTTTTATTTATTAAGTATCGTCTTCCCTTTCACGTATGTTTTGTGATTCTTCTTCTTATTTAAATAGATTAGTGTTAAGATTGAAATATATTTATCAATGAATTAATTGGATTGCAATAATTAATTACGGAAAAAAGACAGAGAAATATAAATTAATATTGTAATTTGATTACAATCATTGTGAGATACTTATGAAAAATTTAAAAAATTGATAACTACGCTTCGATTTTAAAATCTCTTATGAAATATCCAATTAGGATTTTTGATGAATACGTAATTATAAAAGAAAATAGTAACGTTGAAACTACCTCTTCACTTGAAATTCTAAATATTGCAGATAATAAAGTATCAAATATATTAAGTGTTGTAATTATATCTGTATCGGATACTTCATATTTATTTTGGTAAAACAAATATTATCGTACTTATTAATGATCACTCTGTATAATAAGGTTTGTGTTAGTTTACATGTATAACAATAATTAAATGATAAATGTTACTTTCTTAATATATTTTCTTGACATTAGATACATAGTCAATCATTTAAAATTAAATATTATGCAATGTTAGATTAATCGTATTATAGGTGCTTAAAAATATTTTGTATCATTCAATCAAATGTATATTTTTTGAAATTTAAAATTAAGTTCCTTACACATATCAGTTCGAATTATTTCTATTAATTTAAGTGTCGTGAGATTGGCACCTATTTGATTTTATGCTATGTATAATATAGAAGGCCTTAAGGTTTTTTGAAAATAATTTATTCTTTGTAACTGTCAAGCGTTTTGCTTATAACCAATAATTGCCAAAACAATTATTTAACAGTTGCGCTGCAATTTGACGGCTCATTTAAACCACATATTAACTGATTTAATTAGCTAATAAATTCAGAAAGTTTAATAAAAGCACACTAATAAAAGTTCTTAATGCAAAACAATGCAGAAAGTCTCAATTTGGATTGAATCCAACTGCTAATTTTAGTGTTGAAACGACCATTGGTAATAGCGTAGCATTTGTAAACGCTATTGATATGATCGACTTCAAATGTTTTGGGAGTGGCGCCAAACTCACGACACTTTTGTGAAACTTTTTAGTTCTACTAGTCAAGACGCTAGACTATTTGTACAATCATTGCCGTATTATCCATAAGGCACTTTTGGCCAGTGCCTAGGGGCCCACTATGAGCACAGCACTCCCGATAAAACAAAGAAAAAAAAACAGGGCTTGTAAAAATTCCTAAATTTCGTTGTTGTGGTATGGAAAAGGGGGCCCCGAAACGAACTGTGCCTAGGGGCCCCGAGATGGTTTATCCGGCCCTGCTTACAATCAAATTATTGTTAAAAAGATACTGAACTACTGACGTTAATATTTAAATCCTTAGGAAGGATAAAATAGTTCATTTCTTTTCAGGATTTCGTAATTTAAAATGTATTCTGACTTAGTTAATTTAGTCTCAGTTTAAAACCTTCACCCTTTTATTTTTATTTAAGCCTGTGTAGACAACAAACAATCGATTTGCAAAATAGTAATTTTACTTTCAATCAAACAAGTTTTTTTTTTTCTTTTTTATTTAGCGTCTTATTTGATATAGATTTGGATTGATTTTTCGATGTTACCGCTGATTATTAATTTACTGTATGTACCTATAAATATTTTAGGAAATTCTTGAGAGGTCATCGGGTAATAGAAATAGTAATATAATTATTATTGTTGCAACAGTACTATGTTTGAACTAATTTAAGTAAAACAAGCTAGTACGTTTGACGTAGTTAAAGCTTAAAGTTACAAGTTATGTGATGGAATTGCAATTATTATTGAATGATGGCAACGGATTTCAGGAAAAAAAACACAATTCCAGGGGAATGAATCCTTTTTTGTGATGAAGCATTTAGTTCCTTTGACGAAAAGTTGGACAGATTAACAGTTTGATGATACAATGATCAAAGAAGGGACTTAAACAAAAAATAATTCAGTTTTAAGGATTGCCAAGAATAAAATGTCAAGCCCAAAAAAAACTAGAGCAAAAACAACATTTGAATTTTAAATTAGTAAATTATACGATTTACATTAAAAATTAATTATAGGCGCGATAATATCGATCAAATATTTAAATATTGATACTTACCTAACAAAACTTTGGCTGTGAATGAAAACTACTTATCATATTAAATGTAATAATAAAGTCTACAAATAAGATACTACTGTCTATTATCAATTAATTCCCGATGGCCTCAAAGTAAAACAAAATAGATTTTGTTGGAGAATTTTAAAAATGTCGCTGAGTGATGAAAACAGATATTTATTGCACAAAATTGAGCTGTAACTGCCAACATAAAGAATTATCGTACCTTACAAAATAGATATAAATAATTATAATTTTGTAAATCTATTAAGGAGGTCGTATAGTTCAATGGCCGGTTTGACAAATCAAATGATTGTTTCTGTATTTCACTGAGCGGCATTATATATATACCTGACTAAGTATTAAT
Source organism: Trichoplusia ni (assembly GCF_003590095.1). NCBI lineage: Eukaryota > Metazoa > Arthropoda > Insecta > Lepidoptera > Noctuidae > Trichoplusia > Trichoplusia ni. The sequence goes on from NC_039482.1 coordinate 17,443,027, forward strand.
GATAACATATATGTTTAGATATTCATGTAATATATAGATTATTTTCGTGTTTACTGTAGTCTGTGTTACCCTAGTTTACGGCCGGTGAGAGCATTGAAACCTTTTTATTTCGGTATATGAATCTGGGGGGCTACCACAATTTTCAGAAAGTAAATGTTCCAGTTGTGAAAAGGACACGTCTCATACGCAGCAGTATGATAGGTAGCAGCAGGGTGATAGGCTCATAACAACAAGTCTTAGTGCCTCTTGAGAGGCGATGGCAGGCCCTCTGGTGCCCAAAGCCAGAGTCGCGCAGAGCATGCGCGAGAGATCCCGCAGCTCCAGTTCAGGCAGTAGATATGGCCCGAGGTGTTTTTAGGCGGTGAGAGTCCGGCCGCCGTGCCCTCGACGTGGGTTGGAGTCATTAGCGTTTCACCCCGAAATAAAAGAAAAAAACGTCGCCATGTTGGCCTACCTTATCTCCTGAAGTAAAACCGTTCTAGTTGTAGAGCAAAAAGCTCTACGCTGTGTAAACAAGCTGTTATATCTTCTAATACTCTAAACAAAAATGATTTGTTTGTTTACAATGTTATTTGAGAAGTTGCAGATACTGAAAAAGCTATTTTTAGATAACACTTGCATTTTTATGATTGATTAATCATCTCATCCCCTTTGTTCGTAAGGAAAAAATTGAACAATGTTTTGAAAATGGAGTTTATTTTTCTCGCCTTCAATTCATACTTAACAGCCAGCCGTGAGTAGCTTCTCTGTGAATATGACGTATTATATTTCGTCAACTAACTATACAGGGCAGTGCACAAAGAAAGCAAGACACTTAAAACTTAAAAGCGACCGTTTAATAAGTATTGTTTCTAAATATTACGGCTAACATCCTGACAAAAGATTTTAGCTCAACAAAAATTAAGCCTGGAGCTATTCTGTCTACTGAATAGGTATTAGTTTCTCCCTATCAATTTTGGGAACCTACAAAATGTATTCATTTCATTACAGTGATGTTTTATTTATGAGGCTGTTATTCATTAGCTGATGAAATTCAATAGACTTGGACATTATGATAACAAAATGGTGTCTTTTGGGCAAAACATTGTCTTAAATAACGGTTATGTACTACGAAAAAAGGTATTTGTTTTGAAGGTATTATGAGATTACGCTCAGTGAAATAATTTAATTAATAAATAACTAAAGAGTTATTTACTTAATTATGTTATTTATTTCACGTAATTAACGCGTATAATTAAATACATCTCTAGGTGTTTGCGAATTAATAACGGGTCCCGCAACAATGTTCTGAGCACAAGGTTTGGGCAGCAAGGCAAGTACAACAGACAAATAAGAATGCTAACGGTCTCTTAAAGTACGACAGTTTCGGAAGCAACGCGTACACGTAGAACGATGTCTCCTCAATACTCAATACTCAATACTCAATATTTTTATTGCACTCCATATGTTCAACAGGTGTTACATAATATAAGTATAGTACACTATGGACCCTGTAGGGCACGGCAATGTAGGAGAGAGGAAGATGCTAACTTTATTTAGATTATGTATCATAGATTATTTTTATTTATTAAGTGGTTGTTTTATTCTATTTATTTTGTAATGTTATTATTTTTATCTATGAGAATGTTACTATATATATTGTATAGAGGTTCCTCCTGTGCTAGTATAATTACAACTGTATGGCTTTAGTCAGACGAATCGCATTTGAACTGTAATCCAAACGCAAATTTCAGTTTGAACGCAGTTGACACGACTGCAATAGAACTGCCAACCAAACGTGCAGTTCAATTGCAATCGGCGTGCTTTCAGACTGTACATATTATGGTTTGCAGTGTCAACTGCATACTAACTGAACTTGAACCGCAATTTGCGGTTCTATTGCAGTTGATATGCGGTCCGTCTGTCTAAAGCCTTAACGGCTTAGTTTAAGAAGTGCTGGACTCCTTGTAAGTCTGGTGTATAAACGCGTAACAAATCAAAAAGTTTAACTAGGCGACTGCTCTGAAATCCTTTTCCAGAAACTGTGTAAAGTTCATCTTGGTCTTACTATCGGATGATTAGAAGTGTGTGTATTCTGCGAATTTCAAAAGGTTTCAATGTACCCACCTGGCCGTATCCTCACCACTGTCGTTGTTAAACTGCCTTCCTTATTGTTGTACCCTTCAAAATAAAGTTGTTATTGTAAAGTTTCATTGTGTGTTTTATTTACGTAGGACCATTTCGTTTATGCGATCCTCCACTGTTATGGGCCTGTTTAGAAGGTTATTTGATTGCTCATAAACTGAAGAATCAACTGGTCAAGTGCAAGTCCGACTCGCCACACTAAGTAGCCAAAAAATTGACAAAGGAAAAAGAAATCTGTTAGATGAGGGTGGGTAATTAATTATTTATGTATAGTGTACTTACAGCTTAAAAGATAAAACTTAATAAATAAACAACCATACTTGTCATTATTGTCACCTAACAAATATGTGGCCACTTGGCTTAATAATATAGTTTCCTTCACTGGAGGTTCACTGGTGGATTACCACCTCGGTAATCCACCTCATAAGGAAAGAATTTGGAATAAGAACGCATGGGTAACAAACCATGGGTATTTTCCTCTAACCTTTATAATGTCCCTAACGATAAAATTAAAATTATCACATCCGGTACTCAATTAGGTAGCCACTACTAGGTTATTGTTAAAAATAAAACAATGCATTATAGCAGTCCGTTTCCTTATTTGTCCCATGTAAATATGGGTATCATGGAAACAAACTTGTTTCAAGAATTTTTAATAACCTTAAAATTGTTTTATTTTATTTGGCAACTTTATTCAGCCAGGCCGAATTTAATTTAAACCTCTAGTCAGGGCGCCAAATTAAACACAAAAAAAAAAACAGTTTAATAACATGCACATTTACAGCTGAATTATGAATCTGAGAAACTTGCAAAAACCATGTGATCTTCGTTTTGTGATGTAAAGAACAGCTAAAACCTATTTTAGTAAAATTTATTACTCTATTTTATTGCACAGTAATTAAAGATCGGACAATCACCCATCCATGGAATATTACCCATTAGACAGCTCGTAATCAATGAAAGATAACACACCCTGTTCATATAGACCATTTTATAAACCGATGTAATCCCACACTTATCTACGTATTATCAAAATTGGTCTAGCATTTAATGATATGATTTTAAATGATAATCATTTCAAATATTGTAACTTAATTATGTTCTTGCAACTGTTTGCTGATGCGGTCTTTTAGTTTTTTTTTTATCGGAATCAGGTAGTTTGGCCATACGCAGTCGGTGCACGATGAATTGCTATGCTATGCATTCTCCTCCGATAAAGTGGGTGACAACGACGATTCCGACGATAAACTAAAATACATACCTATATATTTACACTTTTAATATGTATATTGATTAACAGTAGTTTACATATTTTAGGTGTCAACGTACAGAAAAGCTTCAAGTAATTGCTGCTGCCAGACGATTCACCTGACAATATTGGCTACATAATAGCCAACGACAAGAAATACCATATCATACAGCCATAGCTTTTGCATTCGAATTTTAAGTTTACTATTCCTCTACCATGCGTAACCATTAACACTATTCTTCCCTCTCGCTCACTCTTACTATTCGGTTGGTTCATTCTGATTTCTGATTAGTCAGTGTCGATCTGTCAGTCTCGCGGTACGCGCTGCGTTGGCGTGACGCGTGCCCAAATGTTTTGTTGACAAATTATTTATAGCTCCGAAACTTAAAACACATGTGTAAACAGTGATATGTGGAATAATTGGATTTGTCTTTTATAAAAAACTGTAAGTTAATTCAACTTTTATTCATATTGTTTGTTTTAAAATTATGAGGTAACTATAATCTTGATCAAAGTTTGTGATTAAATTTGGGGGTTATGCATTTAATTTATAAAGATTACATTATTTTAGGGTTATGATAATGCATTTACCTATAAATATGGAGTGTTATGGAATCAAATAAGAACATGGTATATTGACCTTAGTTGTGTAGAAACTTATTACGGTTGGAATATTATTATATTTATGTTGTTTAAATTTCTGACTCCTTATTTAGGAATGTTTGAATGGCTCACGAAAAACTAGGTACATATGTGAAGTAGTCCTGTCCTCAGCTCAGCTTGCTTACTATAATTATTATCTCGTGTAACATTATTTAGTTTTTATCATCATCGCGTGACACATTTACTATATCTTTGTGCCTACTTAAATGTAGTATTAATCGTTTAAAAGCAGAGTGTTCGGTAAACATTTCATGAGATATGATAAATGACTTCATTTTTACAGAATTCATGCGATTTTTTAAATCGTTATTAGCATTAGGTACATAATAATTCATATTTTTTGTCAAGTCTATAAGTATTTATGATATTTTATATCATAGTTTTGTGTGCGACTAATAGATACATTGAAAAGTGCGATATTATTCATCCCAATACATAGTACTCAATGTTGTATACAATTTAGATACATATTTGTATATAAAGCGTCCTTTCACAAACAAAAGCACAAGTTGCGTCTACAGAAATAGCTACAAGCTTCTAGATTAGACGAATCGGTACCTAAAGGCACAAAGAGAAAGGCAGAGAGAGGGAGTCGGGAGTAAGAAACTCGGCACTCTTTCCTCACAGACAATACAACTGGTTCCTTTAGGTTCGACGGCCTTACAAACACTTCACTATACTACGCAATTATTCTCATAAGTCTAAGTTTACTGTTCTGTCAAACTGTCCAATGTCCAAAGACAACGGACCTATAATGACACAAGTTTGTAGTACAGTTTTATTTAACAACTAGCTTTTCGCCCGTGGCTTCGCCCGCTTCGAGGTCGGTTATATCGCGTTTCCAAGAGAACTCTTCAAAAGTCCGGGATAAAAACTATCCTATGTCTTTCTCAAGGTCAACTCTATCTCTGTTCCAAGTTCAGTGGTTTAGACATAAAGCGTAACAGACAGACAGAGTTACTTTCACATTTATAATTAGTAAGGATCCAAGCTGAGGACTAAAGTTAGCAAAGACTAAAATTATAGTCAAATATCAAATGGAGCGTAAAAAAAATTATAACTATACGGAGCTTTTATGCTGAAGTGATTCTTGTTTCGCGTATTACGAGTAACTAGGTACAAGCCCATTATGTTTACCAACATAATGAAATCAGATAATCCCACTATCCCACTTCCTACTAATATTTTAAACGCGAAAGTAAACATATACATATGCATGTATGGATGTTTGTTCCTCTTTCACGCGAAAGTCACTGAACGGATTTCTATAGACGAAACTAGGTACACGGATAGTTTATAGCCAGCATAATTTTCGGACTTGACTTGCTGCATTTCAGACATTCCAGCTGACATTCCATTTGCATATGCTTTAAATATTATGGATGCGACCATGGTATCGCAGCGTGTCTATTGAGATGTATAACTATGCGCGCATCGGTCATGGACCTATTTCAATTAAAGTGACGCATGGTAATGTTTGCAATATAGACACACAGCAATTGATGCGTCTGGCGAGTCTATTAATAGCAGTAATCAGTCAAATCAATCAAAGTGATGGATCGTCATGTTCAGTGAAATATATTAATGTAACTATGATACCCAAACAGGCAACAATTCCTTCCTAGGCATGAACTAGCAAAGATTCTCTCTTCACTGACACTATTTCCTCTACAATACTGAAATTAATCAAAAGTATTAGTTTACTGCTTAGCATAGTGCAAACTTGGTTTAAATTTTTAAAGAATTAGCTAAAACGATGTCAATGATCACGATTTATCGCGCGTCTGACCTTGAAAATACGGTAGTCACTCTTATATTATGTAAATACTATAAATAGTAATACTCTTATTTGCAGCTGTTACTGATAGTAAACGTTTTACATAAAATGTATTAACATTGAAGATTAAGTTGAGCCTTTGGCGATGTAGAAAGGAGGATGTGAGAAGTAGGTATGTGACCTTCAGTTTCGGCTTCATGGAAAATAACATTATTTTTCGCCATTCAAACTTGAATCTTTTCCCGTAATCTTATGACATTCGTTTCTAATAAGTGGTGTAGTTCTATATCGACAAACGAATTATTAATTTGGACGAAGACCGCAGTCTAAAAAACATATTTTTTTTATACAGTGGTGTGTTTACAATTGATTTCTCCTTTCCTTTCCTCCTCTAAGCGTAAAGCATAAAACTATAAATTAGCCATAAGATTGAATCGTTTTTCGTAGATACCTTCGATTATTTATGACTTTTTATGCCCTGACGAATGTCGTCTTTGCCAAACTTTATACTGGTTAAAAATAGTCTCCCAGGAAAAACAAGAATAAGTTAGCTACACTCTCCAAAACAACTTCATTACTAGGAAGTGCAAAAGCGACAGAAAACTCTTTATCAAGCATTGATTGTCCAAATATTTAGATTTAGATTAAATTATAGCAGGTCGGGAGTTCAAGTTGAACATCACGTTATAATAAATAGTTAATTAGTGACGTCATAAAATCATACGGGTAGACGCTGATCGGGATGAGAGGTAGATTTTGAATATACTGAGATTAAAGTATGTAGTTAAGTTAACTGTACTAATAGGCCGATGACCCTAAAAGAAAACTGCTATAAGTAGTAATCTATCTTAATGTTTTACTAATATTATAAACGAGAAAGTTTGGATGTATGGATAATTGTTCCTCTTTCACGCAAAAACTACTGAACGAATTAAGATAAAACTGCCTACACAGACATTTTATATCGTGGATCAAAACATAGGATGGTTTAAACCCGATTTCATGTTCCTGTGGGGTCATTTTCGATTTGTCACGGGTGGCCCCGCGGGCAACAATTAGTTTTTTTAATAGATTAATATAATTCGATTTGATTTGACATGTTTCTTCTTTTGTCCTTTTTGAACCTGGGCCGCGTTATACCTTTAAGACATACTAGCTGGACGTCGGAAATCGACCAAGGTCTGAATCTCAGAAAAGCACTGACCTAATTTTTTACATAATTCTGTAACAAATCGTCGAGGGCTATTTTTAAAACTAAAATAACATGTCTAATACTGTTTATCCGTTCGTAAAATACATAAATCAGTCAAATTCTAAAACTTTTAACTAATCTCGCACACCTACAGATGTATATGATTCATCAGTATAAGCATGATGTTTTCTATTTATAGCCAAACTATTTGCATAATTTATTGTGAGGTTAGAATGCATGGAAATTAATGTTTCCATGTGTGTAATCATGACGTCATGTCATACACGTATTATCACTACATAGTATAAAACAAAGTCGCTTTTTCTGTCATGTGTCATGTCGTATGTCCCTATGAACGCTTAAATCTTTAAAACTACGCAACGGATTTTGATGCGGTTTTCAACAATAGATAGAGCAATTCTTGAGGAAGGTTTTAGTGTATAATAAGTTTAGGTTTTGTGTAAACTGACAATATTACAACGATATTAGTTAAACATGTCGGAAAAAATTAAGCCATTCGAGAGCTTTCCTCGAGAACGCTGCCAAAACCTTTTGAGTTACAACAAAACTATGTATGGCGGGTTTGTACCTCTTTAATAAATCTACAAAAAAGTCCGCGGTGGTATATGTCTATCTTCCAAGGATAACCCACAATAACCATTTTTATGTGTTTTCTTAATACAGTAAAATTATGGGTTATTTACGAACCTATTTTTAACAATACAGTATTAATCCTTATCCTAATAAATAAGTTAGATATATTATACATGTAATATAGAACAAAATTGACTTTTACACTACACCAAAAAAGTGAATAGGTAATGAGTTATCGTAATATTAAAATCTCCGCGCGAGAAATTAAAAATCGATGAAACGTAGCGAAGATATCGTTGGCATCTATATACTAATATACTTATATATACTAATATATAAAGCTGAAGAGTTTGTTTGTTTGTTTGTTTGAACGCGCTAATCTCAGGAACTACTGGTTCAAATTGAAAAAATATTTTTGTGTTGAATAGACCATTCATCGAGAGAGGTTTTAGGCTATATATCATCACGCTGCGACCAATAGGAGCGAAGAAAAAGTCATAACTTATATCTTCTAACCACGCAGACGAAGTCGCGGGCAACAGCTAGTACATTATAACACTTGATAATTAATGTAGTAAACAAAGTAGCTTCGTATTTATTAGATCTAGACTTTTTCGTTAGACATTACCCTTTCCTACCAGTCGATACCGGCCGATGTAACTTGGCACTTCGGAAAGTGGCAATAGCTTGTAGATCTGTATCTAAATTAAATAACAGTTTTTACTGTGACATTATATTTTGGTGGGAAACTGTTAGGTAATATAATAATATTGGTCCACTTATATAATTGTTGATAATAATAATTAATAAGTTCATTATCACAATCACGACGGCGGCGTCGAGTCGTAAAATTTATCACTTTTTAATCTAATATATACACAATTATTACGCGAGATAAATATAATATTATTATCTAGAGTAATAATTCTAACAAATGTTATTATTTATTTGCAGCAATTGTTTGTTACGTCACCATGTCACAGGTACAATATTAATGACTGCCATACAGAGCACGTTAACAAGAAAAGGAGAAAGGTGACGAATGCCCAAAAAGTAAAAACCAGTCTAAAAAAACATACTTTCCCGTAAGTAATTACATATCGATCAATGTTTTTGTAACAACATCGCTTAGTACCATTATAAAGTATTTTAACTACTACACTGGTATGTGTTTTTAATATTATAGTAAATGCCCATTAACACCTTTAAAAAATACACCTATTTGATCACATAACATACACATTTTATCATCCACTCAGAAAAAACCTAAGTATGAAACTTGGCTAACAATTAGAGCAATTTTTTATAAAAATCTTTGAGTCTCATTAACTGGTTTTTAACTCATAAAACCATGAATAAACAGGCTTCAATTTAAGCCTGTTTATTCATGGTTACCTAGTACAATTACTAGGTAATATATGGAATAATTAATATAATTCATTATTTTAAAACACATTATGTTATTAAATCAAATATACGTTATCACGTTAAATTGAACCTTCGATACAATTTAATGCAGTACGCTTTATTACATTACCGATATATACCTACCTTCTCATAAAATTACTGTGAACGCATGATTATCACCTCCATTCAACGATAAATACGAATACTAGTAAATGACGTATGTTTGTAATTGTAATGTATGTGTGTTTGTCATTACGTCACGCTTCAAAATAAGGGGTATTTCGGTCATTCCGCGTCAGCTGTGATAGTTAGCGGCCAGATGGTGATACATCGGTTGTGTTTTGGAATTTCCGCCTATAAAATGACAAACTTTCTTTGTGAAATATAGTTAAAAAAATATACACTTCGCGTTCTTTGCCCGAAGGGGACATAAGTAACTATACATATTACGGAATCTCCACTATCCGTCCGTACGTCACCAGGGCCCGCTATTTAAAATGACCGATGAATGAATGAAAATTAGATCAAATTGGCACTATTCGTATCATTTTTAGCATTTTCCGAACACAATAATTGGAAATTCAGTACGTGGCAGAAGACTCATGGTCAATACAATGAGTTTCCAATTATTATGTTAGAAAAATGCATACAGAATAGGAATAGTTTTAGAATTAAACGAATTGCCGTTCATTCGTCGGCCATTGCAAAATAGCAAAATCGGGGGCCAAGCTGTATGTAGTGAACCGTGACAGCTAGACAGCTTTTAGATTTAACAGATGATGTATTTCTGATGCCCATATAAGAACAAAAACGAAGATCGAGTAGGTGACAAATAAACTTAGCCTACAAATTTATTTGACACATATTTAACCTATTTTTAGAGAACCCGAAAGCCAGTGAAAACCAGTCAAGTGTGAATCGGTCATACATGACTGGTCTTTCTGCTCAAACGGCAAAAGCAATCTCTTAACATTTGGTATGGTATAGTAGAATAGAATAGGATTAACGTTGGAAACTGGAAACAATATTCCAGTATTATAGCAGGAAGGCAAAAGTTCAAATTCCAGCATTATACTTAGCCCAGGAGAAAGTTGATTATTAAAATTATAAGAGCTACATTCATAGCGCGGTCGTTATATAGCGGGGTAAGGTCGAATGGCGATTACTATAATCTTCTTTAAAGTTGATTTTCTAGACCATTTTGAAAATCGTCATTAGCGAAGACAGTAGACAAAAAAGTACTCGCGAGAGTCTTTGAAACTTATAAAACACTACCAAAGATGGAACAATGGAAACCCAATGGGGGTACTTCAATTTACTAACTAAATACTATTGTGCTATCGAGTACTAAAAACGAAGGATACGTTACAAGGGATAGCTGTTGTTCAGTTAGAGTAGAGGACAAACCCAAAGATCAGTTTAATTCGTTTGTGTTAATGTTTCTTTCTTTGATTTCCACGAAGTATATGATAGAATATAAAGTCCTCCTTTTATTTAGGTTCCCAAGGTAAGCTAAGCTTAATTTGGAGGTTGCTCTAATATCATATAGGCTGATCCAGAAATAGTTTCACCCCTAATAGTTTTTCTTGAATTTCGTCGACAGCATTTATTCTTATTTATCACTACGTTGCTCCCACGGGACAGCGTTGACTACTACATTAGACTTTTCTGTTATTCTACTGTGAACCTATTGTCAAATTACTGTGAACGTGCAAATAAATATTTTTTCATCGAATTTTAAATAAATTAGAAGAAAAAGCTAAAAAACAATCACCTCATAAAATTTTCCTTATTCGTTTGATTAGATATGAGTATACAATGCAGAATAAACATGTGTGTAGCGTATGTAGAATGTAGTTTTCATAAATTATTTATTAGGTAATAGTAATTAGGGAACATAAGGGAAGTTCTTAAAGTCATACAACATGACTTAGTTGTGAAAGCCTGACAGCATGATACACTGAATATAGCGGCATCTCTTTCCGTAACTGCAATCTTTTTGCTAATAATACTAAAGTTGGAGGAGACTGCAATCGTCACAATGATGACAATTAAGAAGTTTTTATACGAAGGAAAATAAGGTCAGCCATGACATGACTGTTCATTGATGACGTCACACCACGATTATACAAACTACACGGACGATAACGACGTCAAGGATAGCTCATTGTATATCTGCACGTATTGTACATAATGTATTACTGTAATGGTCGTTCATATTAGGGATGGTTCATAGGTACAGATAGATTCACTGCGAATAAATCGCAAATACATTTAAAGTTATTCCGTTGCAGCTGGCGCTGACTGCCACTTTCCCATCAATGTTATAATACAAATTCAAATCAGTCTCAAATTCAGCATAGCTTGTATTATAAGTACTAGACAACTAGTAAATATAGATTTCTAAAGACATACATACGTATACTAGACTATCACCTAGACATAGATCAAATGATAGTGCTCATCAAACAAACATTTGTCCTGGGTGGAAATCCAACCCACGACCTCCGGTTTAGCAGTCAAGGCCATAAACCACTAGAACAACACTGGCACACTGGCTTGATTAAAACAAGAAAAAATAACAATTAATAAAAAAATTGTGTGTATTTTTGATTTTAACAATGAAAGGGAATTTGCCTAGGAAAAAATGCTACCAAAACAAACATTGATCAATATTCTGTTTGCTTTCAAATGTATATTTTAATATGTAATAATTGTTGTCTTATTCCATTCTTTTCAGGTCTTGTAGGTCTCAACGTTATGCAATAACTTAGAAACAATGGTTGAGAGTGAAGATAAGAATCCCCAAGATGAATCGAACAATAAAACAAACGGAAACAACAACACAGATATTAACACAATTAACTCCATTAAATCAGAATCTAAAGAAATAGTTGCGCACTATACAAGGGACGAGTCTGAGTCACCCGTTGAAAGGGTGAAGTTCGAAGGACTTGATGACAATGATAGTATATGTTCAGATAGTGATAATGACAAACTGCCGCCGATCCCAGACGGAGGGTGGGGATGGGTCGTCGTGGCTTCAGCATTCATCGTGTCAGCGTGTGCCGATGGCTTAGCCTTCTCCTTCGGTCTACTACACGCAGAATTCACTACTTACTTCGAAACCACGCAATCGAAAACCTCTCTCATTGGCAGTCTGTTCATTGCTACTCCGCTATTAGCAGGACCAGTAATGAGTGCTTTAGTAGATAGGTATGGATGCCGAATTATGACGATGATCGCTGGAGTCCTCTCCACGATCGGATTTTTGTTAGCTGCTGTAAGTAACTCAGTGGAAATGTTGTGTTTGACATTTGGTTTCATAAGTGGGTTAGCTATGGGCATCTTGTATGTCACAGCTGTAGTATCGGTCGCGTTTTGGTTTGACAGGAGAAGAAACTTAGCAGTTTCATTAGCGTCTTGTGGAATAGGATTCGGTACTCTTATTTATTCACCAATGACTCATTATTTCTTAGAAATATACGATTGGAGAAATACAATTATTTTATTAGCTGGTACCTTACTTAATATGTGTGTATGTGGAGCGTTAATGAAGAATCCTGAGTGGTTAGAAATTAAACAAAAGCGAGAGAGAAAGCTCTCAAAGGCGAGATCAAGGAAATCGTCTAGCGCTGGATCAATTTCTTCGAGGTCAATTGGAGGAGAATCGGCGTATTTAGACTCTGATGAATTAAAAACACTCCTCCAGAGTGGAAAGAGTCCCGAATATATATTAGCAACATTAGCCACAAGTATAGCGGAAGCGGAAGAACTAGAAGCAACTACGCAAATGAATGCAGAACAATCATGTAAGCGAATGCACTCAGCCATACATTTGCCAACGTTCATTCAACAGAATGAAAAGGTACGTCTAAATAGCTTCATGCTTTTATAGTCAACATTGTCTACATCAATTTAGTAATCAATCAAAACTCTTTTGTTATAGGTCCCAACAGAAGTTTTAGAAAAGTTAATGACGAACAAACGACTGTACAACATAATACTCCAAAACTACTCAGACGTGATAACACGTCGTCATTCAGAAACCAATCTGAATGTAGAAAATACAGAAAACGTGGGCGAACCCGCAAAGCTAGCAGTAGAAGTTAAAGCAAAGAAACCTAAAGAAGGTGGCGATGAAGTGAAGAAGGCAGAAAAAGAAGTTAAGGATATCAAGACTGAGGAATCAAAGTCAAATACTAACATAAACTCGACCAAACCGAAGCTTGTTGCGAAGGATTCGAAAACACCACAGCCGCAGCCACAACAGCAGCCCAGTTGGTTCAAGCAGATCTCAACAGATCATCACTACTTGAAAGATGTGCCATTATACAGAAACACTATGATGCACAGAGGTGCCATGATGTCCATCACGAGATATAAGCTGAAGTCCTCGTCTCTACCAGATATTTACAGGAATTCTACTTGGTCGCTTTACTCTGAATCTGATATTGAAATGGTAAGTTCATCATCGTATTATTAAGAAGTAGAAGTATTGGTTTATTTTAAAACCTCTGACAGAACTTGAATATGTGACTACTGATTTAACGAATGCGTCTCCTACACGTTTATGTTTGACCGCAGCTCTACTCATGCACGCTTCTCGCAAGATAACACTGAACCAGGACTTGCCTGCCAAACGGCACAGCGAGAGGGTTTTTGCTTTCGATAGTTTATGAAAGGATGGCTTTCATAAACCACACATGTCATAGTTTAGTATTTGTCGTGTAGCGTTGTGCAAAAGTGACATATTACATATAGAAACATATCAACCAATTTACAAGCCCATAATGCGCCAGCAAAACTGTCGTCAAACATGCATGAGACTACCAGCTCAAGACCCTAACACTCGTAACAAGTCTTAGAGCAACATTTCAAAAGCGTTCTCCGTCTTTAACATAGCTTTTCTATTACAGAGATGGTATCACCGCATGGGACAAGCACTGGCATCAATGTTCGATTTCAAAATGTACACGGAGTTCCATTTCCTGATGTTCAACCTTTCTTCCCTGATTCTGTCCGTCTGGTTCATCGTTCCATACTTCTTTCTCACATCTTATATGAACGAGTTGAAGATCGAAGGTGGGCCTTTGATGACAGCTATCATTGGAGTCGCCAGCAGTATTGGGATTGTAAGTAGATAGTTAGCTGTTTTTGTAGCTCAAGTAAATTTATCGATCACGTTTCTGTTAGACGTAATGTCATACATAGATTATTATTTGATTAAAAGGTAACTAATTAGTTAATCAATATTGGATAATCATTGCGAAAACAGAATTGAAATCTCCTGTGATCTCAATTCCCAGAACACGGTTTACTAGCAAGTGACGTCACCAGACCCAATTCTCATTTTTGATGCGTTATATCAATCCTCGTATTTTCATGAAATTGATAAAATCAAAAATACGTATCAAATATATTTTTTGAAATTTATTTGACAGCCTAATTACTTATTTTGAGACGTATAATAAGTAGTAAGTAAGTAGTCGTAGTCAATAACAAATGTACTGGAATTTTAGTGCAACAAAGTTTATTTAGTTGAGTGTGATAAATAAAAGTATATTAGAACATCACGCGACTTGTCATGTAATACAATGATGATGTGTGAGTCATGCGTGATGTATTATAACCAGGATGTGAGTCCGCTACACAACTGTAACCCCTTTTAATCGACTGCAAAATGGAGGATCCATTTGTATGTATGCTAGTAGGCTTTTGTCAGAGATTTTTTGTTTAATGCGGCGTAGCTGCCCTTTTAATTACTTAACACCTGCTATAAAAAAGAAAATACATTTTGTACAGTTATCTATAACTAGCTGTTGCTTGCGACTTCGTCCCCGTGGTTAGTTATGATTTATACCTGCCCTGCTTTCTTCACATTTTCCATTGTATCTTCGCTCCTATTGTGTGATGGTTAATAGCCTAAAGCCTTCCTCGATGAATGGTCTATTCAACACAAAATAAGAATTTTTAAATTTGGACGAGTAGTTCCTGAGATTAGCGCGTTCAAACAAACAAACAAACTCTTCAGCTTTATATATTAGTATATAGATATATAGATGTAAACGCTCTACAATTTGGTACATTTTGATTTAGTCATCATCATCACCCGCATGAGTATTAAAAACATTATCTTGCTGCCATATGGGTGTTATTCCAAACTCTATTACAATTTCGTTTGATAAGTCTACGTGGAATAGCATACCGTAGTCATAAATGAAAGTCAAAATGTACGGGCATTTCTTTTCGGAATCAAAAAGAGCAATTTCAATAGCGTTAGCAGTCTGGGAAAGTTAATTAGTTTATTGGCCTTGTTCTGATGATGTTGTAATCTCTAGGTGGCCTTAGGCTGGGCCGGAGACCAGCCATGGGTGAACGTCACAAAGACTTACGCCGTCTGCCTGATCATCTGCGGCCTATCCGTCGCTATGTACCCTCCCTTCATCACCAACTACTGGGCGCTGACCGTGATCTCAGCTGTCTTCGGACTGTCCTTCGCTAGCTCCTACTCCTATACGCCCACGATTCTGATGGAGCTGATGCCGATCGATCACTTCACAGTGGCGTATGGATTGATCCTGTTGAGTCAGGGTATTGGACATCTTGTTGGACCGCCGATTGGAGGTAAGAAAATATAATTTCTTGTATCTATTATGAAATTATGAAGAATTATTAATTTCGTCTCTTAGTGAACTAGTGCAGGATTAAGTTCAATGCCACTGCATACTCTTGCGTTACCCATCGATCAGAAGAATGATCATCGTCAAATTCTGATCTAAGCTGTCAAAGCGATTTTTATGCTGTTTTGGGCATATGGTGTTACCTGAAATAATATCAGTCAATAAATAACACTTGAAATCCATCAAAATTTCTTGTTACGTCACGATGTTTATTTTGTGATTCCCAGGAATGCTGTACGATCTCACGGGGTCTTGGGACCTGACATTCTACATGGGAGGACTGTGGCTGGTTGTTTCAGGCCTTTTTGTGGGCGTTATCGCATACACGAAGGATATGCGTTTGTGTGGGTCGTCCCCTCTCATGAAGGAAGCAGAAGAAGCAAGGAATGAAAATGAAGCTGCAGACGTATAAGGAACTTATGAGATTATGAATAAAGATCATTTTTAAATGTTAAATTTTATTTTATTTATTTTTTCTGCCGCTTTTGAGCGTCAGTCAGACTGTTTTATCTGTATCTAGATAGGAAGAGGATCTGACGTGTATGATAAATTGCTATGCATTCCCAGGCATAAATTCCCAGACTCATAAAGAGCCTGACACTCGCCACTTCCTCCCCTGAGGAGGTGGGTGTCCATGATGAATCCCTGACCAAAGCGTATGACCAAAAAAGACAGTGGTTTTCGTTTGAGGGCTTCCTAACAATAATTTGGTTGTCCGTGAACTGGCTCTGACTTTGTCACTAATCGAGAACAGCCGTGTGCCACGCAGACAGGGGATAAAGACTGATATTTTTTATTATTATTACAACCTTGTCATGTAACATTTAATCCCACAATGAGGTCTAATCAAGTGTTGTTTAGGCAATAATTAACGCAATTGGGCGATGTCCACACACCAATTTAGGCATTAATTACGGACAATCATATCTCTATTAAAAACACTGATCCACACTGCGTCTGTTTATAGTTTAATCACCAATCTGCTTGAACTCAATGAAAACTAATTTACAGCCGTAACAATATTTAAAAAATATACACATGAGTCTGAAATTTTGTTTCTGATTCGTTAAGTAACTGCCTTCCTGTGAAATGTTGTGCCATGTGTGACGTTGACGTTGATGCATTTAGATAGATGTTAATTGCGTTATTAAAGGCCTTGACTATTATCATCACTGTAGCTCAGGAGAGCTAACTGTGAAAGACTACTATCTCCGCTTGTTATCTGAGGATTTAACACAGGTACACATTTTTCTTCAGTTTAATCGTAGATACAGACCACTTTTATTCACCATTCATGTAGAATGTCTCTTTAAAGTCCGCTTTTTACTAGGATCTATCAGTTGAATGTTAGCTGGATCAAGTCTTGTACAAATATTAAATTTTCAATTTCCTCTGCAAGACAAAATAACGTTTATACCGAATGGCAACGATAAGATGAAATTTATAAAAGCAGTAGAAAACTTTTAGCATAGGATTTACGATGCGAGCTATTTTCGTCCTTCCCAAACATACAAGGATAGGTCAACGACTTTATCAATGAACGTGTCAACATCTACCTACCACTGGGTATCCTATACTACGGTCTACATTGTGAACCCCCGACCAGACGGCGCCAGGCTCGTGACGTCATCATTGGACTGAGTAAATCACATTCCAGGTTTATGGTAAAAACAAGATTTTTTCTGAGACACTCAATATTTTTTTGATCCAATAAACTAACTCAAGCAAGAATCAACTATTGTTTAGGCTCCTAGTTTCTCTATTAGCGTACTGCTAAATGGCAATTTGAGATGTTTAAACAGATTATTAAATTTAAAAAGAAGTTACGAAATTTTTTATTGAATAAAACTTACTATAATATAAGTGAATTCCTCGGCGAAAAATATTTTATTACTTAGTTTATAGTTTTTTTAGATTTAGACAATTATTACATTTTAGTTTGTAAGTATTTATTATTAAAATTTGCATGCCTTCATGGCAAAATATGGCTGAACCATTAAAATGTATCTGTTTCACCTGTATTGTATCCATATTTGCGAATAAATTTAGCTTTATCTCTTATCTCTAAAAATAACGAAATAAAAAGGTATATTCGAAAAATAAGAACAGCTTAGAAATAAAATAACTGGTTTTCTGCTGCCCAACTGCCAAATGCAGCGTTTTAATGATTCATTGATTGCACTTTATTCCATTTAGGATAATTCTAAATGGTCGTCACATTCATGACCGTAATGCCAAGTGGAGTTTATAGACGTAAACCAAAACATACTTGTTAGGCAAGTATTCAATCTATATTTAGAAACTGACGAAAATGGAGGAATGGTAAACGTTGTCAGTAATTCTCCGCTTAACTTAAGGAATTGTCCTCTTCTAGTGGACATAAAAATAGAGCTTTATAAAGAAAATTAAATTATTAAATCACATAACAAAAGTGATGCCCGTAAGTTTTGTTAGTTCTATTTGTAGAATGATACAAATTTTAAAAAGCCAGGCCACCCTTGTTATTGCTTGGTTAACCGGAACATTCATTTCTGTTAAATTAAGATCCTATAGCGCACTTGAAATTCAGTACTGTAGAGGCCTTTTACAAGACTAAAATAGAACCGGAATGGTAAAATAAAGCTTAAATCCCAAAAATAATATTGAATGCAAAACAACCTCTTTATTACAGTAGCTAGCAAATATGCGTAAGACCATTTAATAAAAGTAATTTATTTATTGATAATACGTATTATCTTCATAGCTATTATTCAGCATAATTATCGTACATTGAATTTACATAAATTTAGAAAAAAAATATTACCTACAAAATCTGCATATTCTGTATTTACCCTTATTTTAGATATGGCAACATTTCCCAAGCCTGTCAAAGTCGCGTTTGCCAAACAAAAAACCAATCTGCGCTTATTTTATTTCAAAATAAACTTTATTCACAGTAAAAATGGCTGAAAAGCCGACGGAGGAAGGCTACATATCGGTAGTTGACGAAGAGCCTGAAATTTTCGAGTTGCTCAAATGGGATTCGTCTCACACGCAAAAACATGTACAACCACCGGGGCCTATTGAGAAACCAAAGAGTCCGGAAAAAAGAGTATCCAGACCTTCGGAATGTGACCCTTTTGATTTGAACGATAGCTCCTTTATGGAGATCTATCGTTTGTCTAAAGATTTAGCGCGGGATTTGTGTGAGGAATTAAGGCCAGTTATGCCTGATTCTACAAAATCTATCGAATTCTCTGTTGAAAGCAAAGTGAGTGTGCTATACACTTTTTTGTCGTGAATGTGGCTTCATGTATGGTGTATTTGGTGGTGCAGTTTCGTTTTCAAAAGCTTTTTACTATTTTTCTTAACGAATTCGAATAGAATAGAATTGAGCATTGTGGATAATATTCAAAACAATCTAAATAAACACAATCTTCTATTGTTTAGGTATTGGCAGCTTTATCATTTTATGCAACTGGGAAGTATCAGAAAACAATAGGAGGCAAGAGTGATCCAAGCATCACTCAGTACTTTGTGGGGACAGCGGTGTTACAAGTCACTGAGGCTATGAACCACCCCAGTATTGTGAAGAAATACATACACTTCCCACATTTAAGGGAGGAAAGAGATATAATTAAGGCAAAGTGAGTGATAACATCATTTATTTTTCTGATGTCCACTAAGATAAACAATCCACAGACCTTTGACATGACTGAATTTAACAAATGAAATACGGGCATGCTGGGACTTGGCAATACCACTAGAACTACCTACTAATCTATTTGTTTTAAAATTTTGAGCCATCATGGAATGCCTGGCAGATGTATACATGAAATATTTTTTATTATCAAACTTCACATTTGAGCATGTAACTGTAAGCATATTGTGAAAAGTACATGAAAAAGGATATGTTATTAAGAACCTATGGTACTGCTTTATAAACGCTTGCTTAAATAATAGTTCCTTTTCAGATTTTACATGAAGTATGGCATCCCTAATGTGCTTGGTTGCGTGGAATGCACACATGTTCCAATGGCGCGGCCAGAAGATGACCAGAAGAGCCATTTTAATAAGTCTTATCATTCAAAGAAGGTGCAAGTTGTAAGTATAGAAGATTAAATCTGTCTTTTAAATACAGATGTTTATGTATTTAAGTTTCAGTGGTCTTTCTGTTTTGTATGCTATAATTACCCTGAAACTCAAGTTATTTCTTATGTTGTTGTTTTAATGTTTGAACTGCTATTTTCAATGTTTCTAGTAATTTTTGGCAATACTAAGGCACCTTTACTTTAAGGCAATTGTTATATCTTTATGGGCTACTGTCATAAAATAAATACCTTACCTAATCAGTTTAATATTCCATACTAACCTTTCTCAAAGTTATGCCTCTTTTTTAACAGATATGTGACAGTAATCTGACCATCCTGAGTGTGGATGCTACAGCGGGCGGATCTTATACCCATGACAATCTGCTATATAGACATGCGGTGAGAGTGGACCTGGACTGCTTACACGTTTCTGGGGAACCCTGCTGGCTTATAGGTAAGTTATGAGAGTATAAACAAGGTCTAGTTTGTTTTGAGAATGCATTCAATGAGCGAATGCGTAGCGCAGACGCCGAAAAGCAACCCATACATCGCCTTATAAAAAATACAAAAAAACAACTTTCATAGCAAAACTCAAATTAACCTGGCTTATAATTGTTAAACAATTTTTTGTGCCTGTACTGAAATTTGAATGTGTTTGATAATACAGTTTTTTAATAATTTGAAATACATTAAGTTATAATTAGTCGGCTGTGCTAATGTAGATGTCGGATGACTCCGGTATTTCGGACTAAAGATGATATGTTTTTAAAATTACGAGTGCCGTAAAAATTTTCAATGTTGACTTCAATATTTCCAGGCGGACCTCACTACACGCAAAAGTCATATATCATGACCCCTATCCCGAAAATAACCAAGAAGTCTCCAGTATCCCCAGAAAAATATTACTCAAACATGCACAACCAAACATACAGTGCTGTCGTTGAGTGTATTAAACAGCTAAAAAGCAGATGGAAGTGTCTTCAAGCGAATTGCAACAAGCAGTTTGATCCAAAAACAGTATCCATGATGATTGTGGCTTGCTGTGTGTTACATAACATCTGTAATTTACGCGGCTTGCCTGTCATCCCCATGACACAGACTGAAGAACGTCTTGAAGCTATGAAACAGAAGGTAGCTAACGGGCCGATACCGCGCAAGCAGGTAGAAGATGCAAACGGTATACATGCAAGAGCGAGACTAGTAGAACGGCTATGGAACGAGCGCCGCGTCCTACCAGACTGTAGCGCTCCTAAAAAACGGATGGCGAAGAAGGATCGAATACTCGAGAACTATCCTCCGCCACCACAGCCGCAGCAGCAAACGCAACACCACCCGCAGCAGATGCACCAGACACACCACGAGGACTTGAGCAAGAGGCCCCGGATCATATCCATGACGACTCCCACTTACAGTATAGGGGTCCCCCCTGGCTGGGGGCACTACCCACAACATTAAACCTAGGTTTTACGTATTAAGGACAAGTAACAGTGAGATTATAAAGCAGCCAATTTTTGTTATTTGAATATGGTTAATAACCCTTTATGGTGCAGTGTTAAAAGTTCGAAGGACAAGGAACTTATTAGTAGTTTTTTTACTGTTAATTTAAAATATATCTTATACTTAGTTGAGTAGGATTAAACAGTATTTGTTTTTATATACTTTTTTATAGTGTTAAGCTAAATTATTATATCAAATAAACTTGACTGGTTTATTAAAAGACGTACATTATGTATAATTTTAAAATAAGTTTTCTTAATCTTTGAACCGAATCTCAAGGTATCTAGGATAAGTATGTATATGACTAGAAATAAAAGAATATTGCTGTATACAATCGTCGTATTTATTTTAAACTCTGGTTAAAGACAGCCCATAGAAGACAATTTCTTAATTTTGCTAATGTATTAATTTTAATTTTGCATCTCCTAATTTTGCTTTTATATTTGTTCTTAACAATATTTTGATTGTGTTAAAACTTTGAAAGTCTATATTATACTTTATATAATTAACAAATTCGAATATTTTATGACTTATTTTTAATTTAATTTGACTTGTCATGATGCAGTTATTATGCGAAACTTCAAAAAAAAATTACTACAGTCAAAAGTTGCGTGCATTTTAGGCAAATAAACTGTTTTATAACAAATAATAACGGGTAATTCAATGAGTAATTGTTATATTCATTACTTACTAAATAAAGAGGTACGTTTATATTATGTAAGTAATTCGAGTACCTATATCGAAATAGCCCAATCTGATCAGCTTCCGTTACATCTTGTCCTTTTGACCAATCATAAGCCTGAATAAAAGGTTTGACTTATTTGCCTTCAGTAATAATAAATGGAATACGATGAAGGTCACAATAATTGGAAATTAATTAATGTGTTGGCATAATCTTCAGGAGAAACGAATAGTTTCAATTGTGATCAATTGGGGCCCAGATCATAATGTCGAATCTACCAATTCCGATTGTAATCGGTCGAGTAAGTTTCAAACAACCAATTATGTGACATATGAACTCAAACGTAGCAGGACATTTTAGTTGATTGACCTTCCAGTGAGGGTATGAGCAAAGTCAAGGTCATCTTATATCTTAGTGAATGATTGAGCTACTTCGTTGGCTAGGAGCGAAGCTATCGCCATATTGGAGCAGCTGGCGGTGACCCTGCAGCTTTCTTCCTCAGTCTTCACTGATAAGAGCACCAGGTCTTGTGCCGACATCGTTCTGCCCGCGAATCTGTAAGTATATTCAGTAAGGTTTAGTTTTTGTTGGTCTATCATGATTATTCATAACGTTTGGTTATTTCAGATTTGTGAAATCTCTGTTTCTAGACAATTATTCTTTGATTTCATTATTCAAAGGATACAAAACAGAAAATTCGCTCAGATGAATAAAAGTGATAATTACAAAGCGATTGTAATACTTCCATATCATTAGCATACCTTAGGAATTCTCCAGTGGAGGTGATAGCCGCTAGGTTAGCAGTCTCGAACACGTGTCGACATATCGTTTGTTCGCTATCCAACTTCACCGCTTTTTTCTCACACTGAAATAAATATTATGTAAATAGAAATAAATTCACAGTCCTTAAAACATAATATTTATTTCTCCAACTTTAAGATACCTTTTTCCGATTAATTAATGTACTCTCAGACTAAAGTTTTTGGTTCCCTTTGGCCTTAAGCTACCTTCTAATGTGTTCTTAGAGTAACTTCTTTGGCATCTTTTTAGTGTTTTGTGATGAGTTTCAATTCTTTACTACTATGCATCGACCAAACGCCAGAACGACGGTTTAGTCAAAAATCTGACACTATACCCACTTCCTCCCCCGAGAGGTCGGATAGCATAGTACAGTATTCTCCCACTTTACAATAAAAGTAATAGTTGTGTTATTCCTGTACAAACCTCAGTCATTCCCCTGAGTTTCTTCTGCTCGGCGTCCCAGCGCGCCTCGGACATGGTGACCGCGCGCACCAGCTCGCCCACCGGCGGGGTTATCGATACTGACACCTCACCTGACGACACATCACGTATAAATTATAATGCTTATAATTTTGCCTGTAGAGGTAAATGAAGCTAACTCGATATTCAAGATCTGGCAAAAAAACGAATCAATTGTGAGTTAAATGATGGTGGGTAAGTAATAATCAACTGATAAACAAACTCATACATTTCTAAATTTATACATAATACAGATTATAACTACTAGATACAAAACAAAAGATCGTGCTCATCACACAAACATTAATTCTGGGTGGGAGTCGAACTCACGAACTCCAGTGTAGCAGTCACCAGACAACCAACCACTAGACCAGACAGTTATACACTTACCGACAGAGCTTATCATGGTGAATTCTATGGGCTGAATGGTGTCTGCGAAGTCAACGCCAAGAGTGACGGTGACCGCGGCTGATGGAGACAGCAGGGGCACTGGAGTGAACTCGTGGATGTTACGGGAGCCAGTCAGGGTCTGCGGGGCATAAGGTATAGATGTAAGTAATAGCAGCTAGTGAATGCCTTACTGCTCGGGCTCACTTTTACACATAGAAAAGGCTCAATCATATGTCTGTGCACGCTTAGTTTCCATTTCTGAGTCTGACTTTCTTTACGATTATATGTTTGATTAACAGGTCAGTTGTGTCTCTAGCGTTCTGTAAATATCGATTTCAGAATAAACTGAAGTCACATTCAAGTCGTCAGAGATATCGCGGTCATGTCTGTTGCAGTAAGCCACAATTCATAGTGAGTTGGTTCACTTCAAAATTTTTGTTTTTTTTTCATATCGATGACTCGTCATTTTTCCACGCGCGGGGCCAGCTTGCTGCTGGAGGGGGAGACAGGCACTGACCTTCTTGTGCAGCCGGATGTTGGTGACGTCGTTGCTGGAGTGGTTGGTGAGCAGCAGGTCTATGGCGCACATGGTGTGTGAGTACAGATGCGGCGCTCGCGGCCAGCGCAGGCGCGCGCCCAGCCCCGCCCAGCGCACGCGCGGGACCAGCTCGCTGCTGGCGCCGCCGCCGCCCGCCAGCGACGCGCTCACTGGCGTGATGCCGTCTGCTACACGGGGACATTCAAATTAATTTGAATCGGCTTAGCAAAAACCATACGTCAACGTCGAGTAGAGCAGTTTGCGTCACGATTCTAGACTTCGGCATATTGGCTGCGCAAGAACACGCTCTACCTCACTGACTAGGGTCCAGAGTGACGAGCAAAGGGGCTTGTCATCCGATTAAAGGACCTCGGATCAGACACATCCGGTGCTGCGAGAGTAGTCCGACGCGCTTCAGCGCTTCAGCACGTCAGCCTACTCAATATACAAAACGCTCCGATGGCTGGTAGAACCGCTTGAATTTTGGGCCAAGAATGCAATGCTTTACCATGCCCTAACATAAGACGAGGAACATGTAGAACTTCAGTTGAAGTTGAATGACGTTATTCAAAGCATTCTCTAGCCTTATCAAAAAAAGGGTAAGGATCGACAGCCTGGCTTCAAAATCGCGATTACGGT
Organism: Trichoplusia ni; assembly: GCF_003590095.1. NCBI lineage: Eukaryota > Metazoa > Arthropoda > Insecta > Lepidoptera > Noctuidae > Trichoplusia > Trichoplusia ni. The sequence continues at coordinate 17,467,792 of NC_039482.1, forward strand.
TTCGTTTTAAACGTTGTACAGCACTGCCTCGAGAGTCGAGAGGTATTGCGGCTACACGCGCCGGCCTTCGCTTAATTATACTAAATGTATTTTTATACACCAATTAAAGATTTTTCCAAAACTACTCACTTTTTTGTTACTCTCATATTCCTATAAGTACAAATATAAAAATTCATGCAATGTTTACTGTGATCACCGATTGAAAACTAAAAAAAAATATAATAGAGAGATATGGAAATAGTTCAGACGCTTTTTATAATCACATTTATAGAAACCCTGCAATGGAGAGATAAATAGTTATCAAAAATAGTTACGAATAACTTTAGTAGGTACTTACCATCCCCCAAGCCCGGCGGCGGCATGCTGGGCGGCGACAGGAAGCCCCCACAAGTGGGCGTCATAGTGGGCAACGAGCTGGCCACCTCGTCCAACTCCAGAAGGAGCTCGAGGTTGGACTTCTCGTTCTTCTTCTGTTCTTCCTTCGTGGGTTGAGTGTTTGAGTTGGATTGCTATAAGAAATGTTTGAAGATATAATATTATAACGAGACGTACTCTAATCGTATTTACAATAATTTCTTTCTTTCTTGTGTAGCCAGTGTAGCAAACACAAAGAAATGGGTCTCGCAACCAAAATTTAATAAGGATAAAAACGGAAACCCATAACTGAGTCTTGGCTGTCCGTCCATTCGGCTATTACCAAGCCGTACCTCATAAACCGTGTTAGCTAGACAGTTAGATGTTTCTGTTGCTCTATTAGAACAACTAATAAAAAAACCCGGTTAACAACTGTTTCATTTCATTTTTCAAAAAAGCAAACTAAGAAAACGTTCGTTAAACAGTTTGCTTTTTTCATTTTCAATCGCAGAAAGATAATTTGGACGTGTATGTCTGTCTGTCTGGCATCATAACTCCCGAATGGATCGAGAAATTTAATTTTGTTTGTTTTGTATTAAAAATGGATGATTTGCAAATGTTCTTAGACATGTTTAATAAAAATCGGTCGAGACGTTTAAAAAATGTGGGAGTGGGTAGTTCTTACCGTCAAGAGCTGTCATAAAATGGAATATTATAAATGTGAGTAGAATCTATTTAAATATGTCTTAAAAATGCAATACTTTTAAGTTTCTTACTATATTTATTTTAATAATCTATGGAAGCGAGCAGTGCTGCCAGCGTTATGCTGGATTATCATATTAAAATGATACACATAAAACCTTTTTGGTTTTTAACATTTTGCATTGGGTTATTTACCAGTCACCAGGTTAGTAATACGTTTCATGAAAGATATTAAAATGTGCTTAGAATATCTTGGGCAGTATTAAAACAAACACAAAAATAAAAGAAAAATAAATATTGCGCTCACATATTTATTTATACAAACAAATAAATAATAATACAATATAAATAAATACTTATATATATGCTATAACTAGTATCACTGTTCTAATACCTTTTGTTGATATCTATTTACTTAGCCCGTAGTTGTCTTATAATAACTTTCTTCAACTTAGTTCTGCAAAAAGGCATCTACTTACACATTGTCCTCCAAAAACCCATAGGTATCTACTCAAACATTGTACTACGAAACCCCATCTACTTAATCATTGTCCTACAAAAAACAATCTATTTAAACTTGTCCTACGAGAAGCCATCTACTACAACATTTTTCTACAAAATGTTTACTTACAATATTGTCATTCAATAAAATCTCTTACTATAGACTACAATATTTCAATATAAAGACTCCCCAATGTATAATATTATCATTGACTGAAGTCTTTTACGTCAAACTTCTATATTTCAATATACACACATTCCTACAGTACAACATCTACCTACACCACGTCCTACCTGCAGTCTATTCCTTACGTACCTTTTTATCGCGTGTGACTTCATTCTTCTTGCTGGGCTCGTCGTCGCTGCTGTCTGCAGACACCTCTGAGTCGCTGTCCGCCTCGCTATCGGACTCGCTGTCCGATTCACTGTCGGAACTCGCTGAGTTTGATGATCTAGGAATAAATGGAGGTAAGGATGCAATCAATGTTATGAATATAAAATATGTTGTCGTCTACCAAAGGTCAAGAACAGGACTTATTCAGGCTTTGGATGTCGATCTGTTGCGCTTGGGATGCAAGCAATACTAGTTCAAAGCGCATCAACGCGCGTACATGTAAAAAACGCCATCTCTTGAGGCGATTTTTTAGAGTAGCGATGCTATCGCAGTCTTAATGTGGTCGTTAGTGGTCTGCCCTCACCTACATAACCTCAATTTAGCTAGCTAGCGGGGAACAGTGATAAAAGTACTCAGTCTCGGTCATCAACAGTCATCTTCCCCTGTTGCGCGTTTGCATTGATAGAGTCGATTATTAAGAGATCAGAAATGGGTATGCGTAGTATAACTACAAAAAGTCCTTGCTGTCGAGAGGGATTAATTGTTTTAATTTCATGCAGTACAACAGCTCACCTGTAGTTATTTGTTTCCTTCGCAGGCTTCTCTTCTTTCTTTTCTTCTGTGCTCTCTTCTCTGTAGACAAAATACATTCATAAGATTCATCCTAGTTAGTTACTATCTACTACTACTTTTTGATCCCCAATTACGTTTAGAAAGTCAACAGTTTAAGACCTTATAATTCTTGTGTTACTGGATCATTTAGACAGTCAACTAATGGACTTTGGGATTAGAAAAAAATGATCAAATAACCCAAAAAAAGTTGGTTACTAGAGGAAAGTCACTAGATGTCGCACACGTCGCTGTAAGACGTGCAAAAAGAGTAATGAAAAGATTTGAACTTTCGCTTATTGACCTCGGCGGCTTAACGACTAGTACGTAGTAGTTTTTCAAACTTTACTGTTATATTGACCTTAATAAGTACAAATACTTACTCTTCAGAAGACTCTTCAGAACTGCTGGCTTCGGATGAAGAGGAACCCGAGCCAGAACCACTGCTCTCAGCCGAAGAGTAGAATCTTATTTTCTATACATTAAAATATGAAATATTAGAATACAAAACACTAGTTAGACAACTACTCTGAGTGAGAATTATACAGTAGAAGATTGTATGTCAAGACGAAATCCTTTTTTCTTTCACACCTACCAGACAACACGGCACATGTACTGTCTACTTCTATTTATTGCTTGAGTTGAAAGCGAGTCTGTTCACATTGGACTTTTGATTTTACTTTTGGCATGAACGCGCATTTTTTGCACTATTTGTCAACAATATTTCAAAGTACCCAAGCTGTGGTCAAAGCTGTGTAAAAAAGTATAAAAAGAGATCCAACAGGCGAACTATTTTTGAATACTTCCGTTTGACGTTGTTTCAAATTAAATAGGGTATTATTTGTTATCTTATTTTTAGCAACATTTTGTCTAATATCTTTTATTAACTTTATTAAAGTTCCACACTGTTCGCTGTTGTCAACCACTTTTCCTATCGCTGGTCCGTTAGTAATCTTTATAAAATAAGTAGCTTATCTTTGTACTTTCTTTTGTGTTCTGTTTTTATGGTGTTTTGTGTATTCATATAGTAATAATGAATCAATGTATAATTGGAGTCCTGACCTGTTGGTCCCGCTGGTGGGTGGTGTCGGGCGGCAGACAGTCGGGCGCGGCCCGCAGCGGCGCGGCCTGCGTGGTGCGCGGGCTGGGCGGCAGCGCGCGGTAGTGTGTGTGTATCTGGCCTGCATGTATGGCTGACCTGTTGGTCCCGCTGGTGGGTGGTGTCGGGCGGCAGACAGTCGGGCGCGGCCCGCAGCGGCGCGGCCTGCGTGGTGCGCGGGCTGGGCGGCAGCGCGCGGTAGCCGCCCGCCGCCGCGCCGATGTACTGCGACAGCGAGCCCACCGTGAACGAACCGCGCTCTGCCGGCGAGGGAGGAAAGGGGGCATGACGTCTTATATACAACATGTAACAGAATAAACGCAAGACCTGAAAGTAGTTTGCTCAGAATCGGCTTCTGAATCGGTTCCCATCATTATTTATATGTGTTAATTTTCTCCAGAAATATCCTTCATTTAATCTAAATTAGGAGCACTGCGTAAAACCAACGTAATCAAATATTTTATTTAGGAAATTATAAGCCTTAGCTCAAAGTAATAAAAGCCCATAAAAATGCACGGCTGAATTTGTAGATCGCTAAATATCCATCCATACACACACGTAAAAAAATCAATACATTTTAGAATAAAGTATGATAGTGTGCGAAAGGTAAAATATTTAATTTAAGAAAGATTAGTCTTTATTTCCAAGCAATACGTCTTACTTAACTGCACAACCGAATTTGTAAAAATAACAATATCATTTCTATCCTTACCTACACACACACGTAGGTTTTTACATTTAAGCTAGTTTAATAAAAACATCACTTTAGGAAATTTCAAACTTATCTCAAAGCAATAAAGCTTTTTTAAATGCATTACTGAATTTGTAATTCCGCATTCACAATATTTTGTAGAGAAACGACAAAATATTAGAAAATCATAGGTACGTTTTTTGCAAACGCTAAATCAATATGAAAGAGCGAGATGCAATAATTTACTGACTTAGCCCTTTGAGTTCCCGCTTTTGTTTGATATGCCGCCGGCGCACGTGCCGCCAAATTAGTCATTCGCCGGCAACCGACAAGTGAATTACGCAATTTTGTTGTTGTTGTTTACGCGCGCGATGGCTTTCCGGTACAGCAATATCCAGTGTACTGAGATGGTGAGGACACTGGCTCGTTGCGACGATAATGTGGAGTTAGCGTGTCGAGTCTTCAATGAACGACATGGTACCAGAGTGAGCGCCAGGACAATGCTAGGTGCAACTCAGCGCCTGAGGGACTTCGGTACGTTTCGTCCTAACACGGCCTTGGATAGAGGGACGAATGTGCGCTCTACTCGTTTGCAGGAAAACATTCTCGATTATTTCGATGAACATCCAGAGAGCAGCACGAGGGAAGCAGCGTCGTTGTTTGACTGCAGCCACATGTACGTGTGGAGAACGTTACGTGCTGATGGCGAACACCCCTTCCATCTACGACGTTGTCAGGAGCTAATGCCGACTGACTACTTGCCACGACTGCAATTTTGTAGATGAACGTGTGGGCGGGAGTTGTAGGTACACACATACTCGGCCCTGTGTTTTTACCGAGGTTGACTGGAGATACCTACCTACACTTCTTGCAAGAGATATTGCCCCAGTTATTGGAGGAGGTCCCTCTCTCGTTGTTACGACGACCCGTGTTTTACCAACATGATGGAGCTCCCGCGCATTTCACGTGGAACGTTCGACGGCATCTTGATGCGGAGTATGGCTCTCATTGGATTGTACGTGGAGGACCTATACCGTGGCCTCCCAGATCTGCCGATCTAACACCGTTGGACTTTTTTTTGTGGGGTCGAACTCCCACTCTAAGGAATTAAATCGTTTTGTTTGGGGGTAGGGGTGGGTAAGGGAGGCATGACGAAATCATCTTGTTTTTTAAAAACGACTCCCGCACTAAGGTGTCCTTGAGTCGCAGGTGTTCTCACAAACGTTGAAATCACGTGCACAAAGACACTCAGAACAAGCATTAAGCGGGTATGGATCCCGCCAAACGTCGCGCAAAGTAGATTTGGCGTGATGTTAAATTGATATTGTGATACGTTTGGTACATTACATTCTTACACAGTATATGAAACCATACGCGAACGTATTTATTATTGTTTTGAGTAAATCTATACTTCTATACTAATATATAAAGCTGAAGAGTTTGTTTGATTGTTTGTTTGTTTGTTTGAACGCGCTAATCTCAGGAAATAATGGTCCAAATTGAAAAAACCTTTTTGTGTTGACTAGTCCATTCATCGAGGAAGGCTGTAGGCTATAAATCATCACGCTGCGACTAATAGCGAAGATACAACGGAAAATGTGGAAAAAACAGGGCAGGTATAAATCATAACTTATATCTTCTACCCACGGGGACGAAGTCGCGGGCAACAGCTAGTTTTTTATAAATTCTAATACAAATTTTACTGAAAACGTTTTTACCGAGTCGAACTGCGATCGACTCGCGATCCCGCCGCGTCTGCTCATGATTAAGGACTCCGGTTGGGTCCGAAACTAGTCGGGCTACCCCGATAAATACGCGTGAGTAAACCGTTACATCATTTAATAATAGATAATTATGATTACAAATGAGTTTGAACCTTTTTTGTTAGTCTGTCTTTCTGTTTGTTTAGGCTAATCTTGGAAATAGCAAGATATTTTGTTTTATTATATTATACTGTTAAATCAGTAATGATATTTATATTAACTTTTATTTTTAGCTGCAAACATTACAGAAAACCCAAATTTTGTCTACTGCGTGAAAACTTTACCGTCAACTTATACACGAGTAAATTTTTTTTTTGTCAATTATATAAAAAATTACCTTTAAAGCTACTATGCACTTGTGGTTTAGGTTTCCCCGGCAGGAACACTCTGGCCGTATAAGCCGGTAGTTGAGCGCCCTCCTTGGGTTCCAAGAAGCGTCGTAGCAGCCGCGCCCGGTCGCGCACGTCGTAGCTCGGGTCGTAGCGCGCCAGCGACCACACGTAGCGGCACATGGCCAGCGTAGCCGGCTGGGTTACGGACAGCTTTACTGCTAGGGACAGCAGTTGGAGTTTCACTAGCTCGTCCTATAAAAAAAAATACAGTAACATTGGCTCTACGAACAGTGTCTTATGGTCTGCCTATGACCAATTTGTACGATAAACTGCGAGCCAACGTGTTTGTGAATAAAAGCAACAAGCGACATTAGTTTTTATTGCGATTGGTCAAAGATACGTTTTTAAGTCGTACCTAACAATTATTAAAATATACATTATGGAAGCAATATATTTCAGGATTACATATTGATAAAGTATCGAGACCAAAGACTGATATTATTTTCTTTGCTCATCATCATCATCAGCCCATATTCGTGTTTTGCTGGACATAGGCCTCCCTAATCTCCCATATCTCATACTGTTAGATATTAGCGAAACCCATAACGACACCAGAATAAAATATACACTCATTGCAACATCGCTACAATACCTAATTTAAGTTAACAACTTGGAAAATCAGTAGGAAACTTGTTACAGATATTTTTTACTTTATAAAAAAATTACTATATCCAACCTGGTCTGCGAAGTTGGTAGCCATATGAGCTAGGATGGCGGCGGCCCGCGGGTGGCGGGCGCCGTGTTCTGCCACCAGCCACACGGCGGCCGCGCGGGCGCTACCGCCCAGTCTGTAGGGACACGTAAGTAAAGGGATTAGTAGTAAGCTGAGAGACAAGAAATGGAACATAGACTATATAATGAGGATGTTGAGGTCGAAATTCAGAATTACACAGATACAGAAATGTATAAGAGGTGTATCATTGACCATACCCACTAAAATAATAATAGTTTATTTATTTCAACACCAGCTAATACAAAATTTATAATAAAAAAAAATCCTATGAACTACTTATGGCCGGGAATCTATACACATACATAATTGTATCCTCTGCCTCCCAAACTAGGTAATCACCTGTATAGTGGGAGGTAGAAAATATACAATGTTTCATAGAACCGCAAGACAAACACTATTTTTTTTCTGCATTACACGGAAAGCCTGCTAAAAAAGAGAAATTACGCACAGGTGAAGAAAAAAGCCTTATAACAATATTTATACACCGTGATTTTTTAGTCGTCTTACAAAAGCAGCCCAGTTCATGTATCCCATGACTAGAACACGTTCATGATAAAAAAATGGTATTTATGAGATTTAAATAAATTTAAAATTATGATGCAATTCGTAGTGTTAGAAACACAGCTCTGTCGCGAGCGCGGTCCGAGCCTTGTAACGATGGAGAGGGGCGCGGGCGGCGGGTTTTTATCATTTTTAACAGGATTTTTCAGATTTCTCGTTTTATTTTTCTTCGTACCTATTATCTTAGTTGATGATAAAATGTCGTATACATGAACTGGGCTACTTTTGTAAGACGATTAAAAAATCACCCTGTATACGCGTACCTGTCAGATCGCAGCAGCTTAGCGGCCCTGGACACGGCGGCCCTGGCGGAGGTGGCGCCACCACCCACCACACGCTTCACAACCACCACCGCCTCGCACACCACCCACTCTGAGGATCATAGTGTTATGTTACTATACATAATTATGGATTTTTAGGATAAATTCTTTCAATCATAAAGGAAATCCGAAAAACATTTTATATCTCTTTTTCTTTCCATAAACGAAAATACATTTCATTTCCGAAAACAGATTGCACAATTTTACATGCATCTGTCATCATCATCTCGTCCTCCAAAATATCTATCTTTGGACATTTTCGCAGTCTTCTTTCTTACTTTATATGCCTCTACTAAACATATATTCAAAGTATTCATCAACAAAAGTAAAAAATAGATTGAAGTTCTGGTGTGTGAGAGAGAGAGAGTCATCTCAAGCGTTGCAATACATCAATCAATCAATTAGAGATCACATCTACTGGATGTTGGAGGATATTAGACTCCTCCAAAAGTATTCATTTCTACCCCTCACACACAAAACTCAAAAAACTACTAACCATCTTTACTGGACAACAGATGCAGTAGTCCATTCAAACATGTCTCCGTCTCAGTAGGTATGGCAACAGCGAGTCTCCCTATCGCCTGTATAGTGGCGCCGGCAAACGCCTTATCACTAGACGTGACGTAAGTCTGAAACTCCCTGAGGACTACTCCCGCACTGGACTCGGTCGCCAAGTTGGTCAGGATCTCCAGCTTCAGCAGCTTGATGTGAGTCGGATCGGAGTTGCGAACGAAGAAGGATTTTAGGAATGGTTCGAAGAGGGCCTGCGGGAAGAATATGTAGATAGACTTGGCTGTACGGATAGCCGAGTGTTGTGGGTTCGAACAATACATAAGACAAGCATTTGTGTAATTTACGAATGCGTTTCCTGAGTATAGATGTCGTTGTGCACGTGACTTGAATAAACATAAGGATTAAATTGCAAGAGTTGTTTTTTTTAATTTTACTATCCTAGTATAAAAAAAAAAATCTTAAGCGATTCCATTGTTTAACAACTTAATTGACGAAACAAAATACTAAAATTAGTCAGAATTAAAGAAAAGACCTTCTGATTATTATACAAGGTACAGGGGAATGGTTTACAAAGTATTTTTTTTTTCCCATCGCGTATCCTGGAAGGTATTTCTTAAAGAATTAAGCAGTACCTTTCTACACCTCTTTCGAATTTAATTAAACGAAAAATTAAATCGTTTGTGTAAATAAATAATTTGACATCGTCATAAACAATACCAGAAGGTTAACTCACCCGCCTAGTAACAGTGAGCGATGCGATAGAGTTGAGCACGACGCTCTGCACTTCCAGCGGCGCGCGCAGCAGACGGACCATCGCCTTCGCTACCGGCGGCAACTCTTGGACTGAATTAACACAAAATATCAAAGAAGTAAAGTTTGCAAAAATCGTCTTCGATGCTTTGAAATAAAGATTTTTTTAAAGAAAATAATACGAAAGCAGGTATAGCTCGAAGTTGGCTCAGCGCATAGGTATTAGCGTGTTATTATTGCAGTCTTGTGCCTTGCGCAGGTGTTCAAGCCTGATTTCTTAACATAAGTGGCGGAAGAAAGTGTTGTAGTGGCACAGTGATAGCCATGCCATTGATAGTTTCCTAATTTAGATTTTGGGACGAAATAAAGACTGAATCTATCCCTCTCACTGTCTTTGCCACAAGTTTATCGAGAAACTCTTATACCAGAAATTTGGTTGAAAGACATTAACTCAATATAATATTTTTTCTACCCTATGTATTATTGAGGTTCAATTGTCTTTTTGGATATTGCAGATTTCACGAATGTAGATTGTGTACAGCACCTAATCTCGTTTCAGGATATCGCGGTTAATTATTGGTCTATCTTTTTTCAGTTTCGAATTACCTGGTCCACAATGATAGAACAGCTGTGCGACCGCCATGACGACCCCCGAGTTCCTGCTCTGCAGCAGCGGCTTGGCGGCGCGCAGCAGCAGGCGGTGGTCGGCGTCCAGGCTGGGCGAGTGCGACGACTGCTTGCGAGGGGTGCCCTCGCTCTCCGACTCGTAGAACGGCTTGTCTGTATCACTGTCACTTGAATAGGTCTGCAAAGGGGGATGTTTAAACTTTAAAAGTGAGGTTAGAAAAACTGTTTTAGAGTTTTACTTAATATAAAGAACTGTTTAAAGATGTTTTTTTTTTAAAACCGACGCAAAATAAGTGGTATCAGAAGCTTGACGTGTCTGGTGAATGATTAAGAAGATGGAGAAGAAGGTGAATTATGTGAGAGAATTCTTACACATGATTGATAAAATCGGTCGAGCTATTTCAAAACCAAAATTAATATTGTCGGGCGTTTTAAAATATCTAAAAAACCTAATTTTCTTCTTTCGTCCCCCTCCTCATAAACTCCTCCCTAGGAACAAATTGTTACCTACATTTTTTCAAGACCGCGTATGATAGTGACGTCAATGGTCAGTAGTTGAGTACAAATACCTTATTAATCAAGCTTACCTCAGTATTGGGATCTGCAAAACATGTCTTGGCATACACGGTGAGCACATTGAGCAGGGTCAGTTGTCCCCACTCGTCCACATCAGCCAGTAGAGAGCATAGCTTCCTGTAGGTAAATGAGGATATTATGAGAACATGACAAGGTGTTTTTACAGGCCTTGAAAGTTTACTTTTTATCTAAAAAGAGATTATTCGTTTTATAAAAGAAATTTAAATGCAAAGTCGCTTTTAAAGTTCCTTTAGCACATAGCAAAATCTAGCACATTAAAAAAGCCTTAGATTAGGTATTTATCTCCCACACTGAGGAATTAGTTTCATTCATTTCATTAGCTTCCTTGTTTAGCGCCTTGTTACCCTAAACATTCAAATGACATGCACAAAGACCCAGACTATAGACAAGTGTTCGTGGATCACACCAACACTTGTTTCATATAGTAGTAGCTATAAAGCGGTTTTGGTGTGGTGACCTTTACTACTCGGCTATCCTAAATACTTCAACTTACCTATAACTTCTATGTATGAGGCTCATCCGTTCGCCGCAGACCTCAGAGAAGGCCATAGCCGCCGAGCCGACCACTAATGGCGCCTTGTCTGATAACAACTTGTCTATTATCGATACCAGCTCCTCTTTCTGCTCTGGATCGAGGCTGTTGAAGGAAATATCAATGAGCAACTTAGTAGGTACATATAACATATGCCCCATTAAGGGAAAAATGGAAGAAGATGGAGAGACAGAAAGTGATTGATGTAGAGAAGGCCTTTGTCCAGCATTGGGACTTACAGTGAATAATAATAATTTCTGTTCATTTCTTCTTATTTTATATGCTAATCTAAATATGTTAAAGTTACAGCTGCAGTTGTAATGTGTGAGACAAAGGGATACAGTCATCTCAGGTGTTTTAATATTAACAAAAACAATGTCTATATAATTATGTATGTAAAAACAATGTGATTCTAACTAGCAATTTAACATGTTCATATGCTTAAAACTTACCTGTACAACTTGGGTATGGCATGGGCGGCAGTCTTTCTCACATAAGGGCTCATGTCACTGGCAGAGTCTCGGATGGCCAGCATCACGATAGGTACTATCATAGGCACTCGAATAGATGACAGCACGCGGAGAGCACTCGCACGGATCAACTGGTTCGGGTCCTAGGAATAAGAAATGATAGCTTGGTTTAAAGGAATAAATTAACATAAAGTCATTTATCATGAGTCATAGCACTGTTCTTAGCCATACAAGATTAAGGGTACAAGAATTGGTCAAGTGGAAGAGGGAAGTGTGATGTGTGTTTCCTTTTTTTAGCTTTTGCGTAAAATGGATCTCTGAAATTTATGATCTGTGAAAATTTCAACAGATTGATGGACAACCTCATAATAGTTGTTTTACCCCAAAAATTGATAATTAATCTACATTTTAGGTAGATACCTACCGTCAACAGATGTTGACCTACCTACAAATAAACCAAGAGTGAAATTATCAATGCTTATAATATCTCTATGCAAATAGAGAATAAGATAAATGATGAAGGGATTCCCGAGAACTGGTTTATTAACACACCAGTTGTGTTCATACAGTAAGTAAAATTACCTTCAGAGCCCTCTGGAAAGTGCTGATGGAGAGCAGCGCCAGGTCCTGCTGCTCCTCAGCATAGCGCACCAGGTACACATACACCAGCTTCTTCACTTCTATGTTCTTTGATACCACATTCTTCACCACCGCTGGAAACCTGAGGAAATAGTGTCATATAGGGATTATTGGCACAGATTATATTTTAATAGTTTTGTTACTATATTATTGTGGCATTATGAATTTATTTCAACAAATGCATATTATTTTATTGTTTGCTTTAAATATAATTGGGTAGCCTGAAAATGTTGGTGGTGAAATATTGAATGCAAGTTAAGAAAATTGAGCTTATAATAGAATAATCTTTACTTTATTGTTGCAGACAAACATATATTGAAAAATAAACAATTGAGATGTTTCAGTGTTATATTAGACTAGCTGTTGCTCGACTTCGTCCGCATGGTTAGAAGATATAAGTTAGGAATCTTGAAACGAAAGCCCTCGGAGATTAATGTTTTCCCCGTTTTTGCCACATTTTCCATTGTATCTTCGCGTCTATTAGTTGCAGCGTGATGTTAAGTAGCCTAAAACCTTCCTCAATTAATGGTCTATTGAACACAAAAAGATGTTTTCAATTTGAATCAGTAGTTCCTGAGATTAGCGCGTTCAAACAAACAAACTCTTCAGCTTTATATATTAGTATAGAAGTATAGATAAGGTAATCTCAACTGTTTTTTGTTGTATTACATTGGTTTTATGAGATGTTACATTTATAAACTGAGTTTTTTAGATTAAAATAAGCACCAAGATTGTTTACCTGTTTCTTAAGTAGCTAAACAAATAGGAGTATAGAGAAGATACAGCACAAGCACACCATTGGTCATTTATCTTTTTTTGTTTCTTTTTTTTTTTAATCTTCTTCTTAATTAATATGGTGATACTTACAAGTCAGAAGCATCCCTGCCTTTTGCGATCATGCCAATAATTCTCTTCATAGCCTCCAGCTTGAGTGAGTCTTTTGACCCATCAAGCATTAGTTTTAAGTCTTCATTTCTGTTGAAAAGTACTTAAAAATCAGTTTTCTGTATATCTTAAGCAAAAATATTGTAAACATGGAATTTAAGGTCATGTTATTCATAGAATTAAAACAATATAGCTATGCTTTTTTTTAAGTTTATGACATTTAAAGTAGTTGCATGGATATTATGCTAATTTAGTTATTATTTATTCAGGGGGTGTAATGCAGGGATTATTAATTTATACACCAATTACCACAAAATAATGTTAACGTTAGGGTATAGAAAATGTGATTTGGGGCACCACGATAGGCTAAGTTAATTGATTGTTGGAAAATTCAAAGCTTTTTAGCACAGCTTGACCATCATATTTTTGACTCAAAAGGGTCTTAATACAAACTAATAAAAGATAGCATGTGTTAAACCAGCTAATCAAATAATAACCACTTATTTACTTTTTATAATCTGGTTGGAAAAACGCCCCAGACGCTGGATCGTTCGCCGGGTATTCCACCTCACCCATCACCACTTTATCATTATTATAAGACGTCGTTCCCGACATTTTTAATTTAATAATATTCAAAGAACTTCACTGCACACTTATTCCTATTAAGTTATTTGTGTTTAAACTTTTTATATCAGAGATATCGCAACATCTCTTTCACTTTTCACTTGTTGACGTTGGACAAGCAATGATATGTCAAATTTGCGTTTCGTTGTTCGTTACGTCAACAAATAAAAACTGTGTACAATTATAATTTTTAAGGCCATAGGTTTTTTGATAACAAAATAATTTTACGTTTTTGAAAAATATAGTGTATGAATAAAATTAAATAGTAGTCATTCATAAAATGACGCGACGATTTCGAAATGTTGTGAACAACATCAGAGTTAATAAATGTTCAATTATTGGATATCAACCTATAAATTTCGGCGTGTCCCTGAACTCATGTAACCTCGTTTAGATAAAACAATCGATGTGTTTAATGATTGTTGGTATTTTGCTGAGTAGATTACAAATTTGCAGTCCGTAAATTCGGTCCCAACGTGAAAATGACGCAACGCGAACATAAGAATATTATTAAATTCAGGGTTATAATTACTAGGTATCGTGTATAAAATTTCGTCCAAATCAATGATTCAATGGTTTTTGCGTGAAAGAGTTAAAAAAATCCATCCCTACAAACAAACTTTAACGTTTACCTATAGTATTAGTAGGATCACATTGCGATTCGGTCTTAAAGTTAAAAGTATTCCTCAGAAATACTAGATTTAAATCTTTCCTATATACCTACTATGTAGGTAATCGTCTTAAAGTCCTGTAATCGTCTTTTAGGTACTAATACTACTAATAGAATCTCTTTAGAATCTTTTATCCGTTACACGTGTATAAAGGTTTAAGTAATAATTAACATTTTAAATAGAAATCCTATTTCCTGCCTTTGAACTCAGTTATGAGAATTTATAATCGGCTGCGGTTTGATATGTTCCTGTTAATCTGTTCTTATTATAATTTCAATATTATTTCCTGTATCCGTTATTTTGTATAAAAAAGACTAATGGATATGGCACATTACTTTAAAATAGAAACTGATAATTTTGAACTAAATTTTGGGGTGGCTATGAGCACGTGATATATGTGCGGAACCCCCGCGACACTAGGACTAAAACCCTGATTGCGGGAGTCCTTTAAAACAATGTCCCCCACCGACTTAATAATAGATTTATTTACACGATTCAGCCAAAAACCTTTACTTCTTTATTTGTTCTTTTTTATATGTCTTTGAGACGTTTCTATCAGCATAAGAACGAGCCAAGGTTATGTTAACAATGTTCGAACTTTCTTTTTGCGTTTTCATTTAATAAGTCAACTGTGTCCCAATGCTGGGCAAAGGCCTCCCTCAATCCCCCCGCGATTCTCCACCCAGCTACATGGAACCAACCCACGCGGTACCTAAGTCGGCGATTAGATCGTCTCGCCACCGTCCATCCTGTGGCTCCCATTGTTTAGTGACATTTGCCCAGCGTTCACTGATTGATTGGTCATGGTGATTATTAATATGTGAAAATCTCTTTGAACTGCACTATCTTTAATCTACCATTGACATCAGCACAAGGAAAACAAACTAAACAATTAAGCTACGACTTGGCGAGCGGGCGTGTAACAAAATGACAGCCTGTACAAAATAAATGGTAGTTTGTTGAACTTCTACCCATTACGCAGTTGTTTACCAACTTATTTTGTAACAATGAACTTCAGTTCTCGCCTCGTAAAACCTTTTAGGTAACTTTTACAATAGGGATAAAAGTTTGTTCGGATATTTTCAAGGTTGTACAACTTAAATTTGATGTTATTTTCCACTGGCAAAGCTGTTAGCATTACCTAACATTTGGAACTTGTTACTTTTTGGACAGCGCAGAATTTGTAAGCGGATTATGCCAGTATTTCTGGTCCGATTTACTTGATATTATGTTGTAGTGCATATTTAACTTTAATGTCTTAAACTAATATTTATAATGGGAATAATTACAATGTAGGGAACCCAAAGGCTAAACTGAACAATATTGCTAAGGTACCTCTTGTATGTCCCTCCGTCCCTCCGTCTGTCACACTGATGTGTCTCATGAACTATTAGCTTGTGATTTTTACGGACGACGTATTCCTGTTGTTGTAACAATAAAATTAGTTGTTAACACTATCAACATTTCGTTTGAAACCGTAGTGTCTCAAGTCCGACTCGCCCTAGGTCGGTGTTTTTCTCACGCACTTAGTAGCATCAATTTTTTGACACTATAAGAGAGAGAGAAGACAAGGGTCCTGTGTTGGACTTAATAGGTTCTATGACGTTAGGGACGACTGGGCAAGGCTTTTGTCATTTATCAAACATACAGCGGTCAGCGACCCAAAGAGTAAGAACCTAAGTACTTATTAATGAAGATATATCACGTATAAGTAGTGTACATATTGGAACCTGTACATCCAACTTGCTAACCCAGTTTCAATCAGAGAACTTTCAAAGCAACTTTAAAGAGAAATCTTCTTTAGAAAGTACCTAATAGGTATTGAATACCGAATTATTCGTAACTTAAAAGAAGCCCATTAAATAGGAGTAGAATAATGTAGACTCTAGAAAGTTGTTTAACTCATGCAAATATTTCATGATTAATTTTCTCCGTTTAAATTGTAATTCAGTCATGTATTGAGAAAAATACACGTTTGTGAAATAAAATTGGTTATGTATTTCGCTTATAATATAAATAAATAAATGTGGACAACATCACATACATTGTTCTGAACCCAAAGTAAGTTGCTAAAGCACTTGTATTATGGAATTCAGATACAACGAAGGTACCACAAACACCCAGACCCGAGACAATGTAGAAATGTGATTTTTTACATTGATCCGACCGGGGATCGAACCCGGGACCTCAGAGCTAGCGACACCTTGAAACCGGTGCATACGCCACTCGACCACGGAGATCGTTAAACTATGTACGCTTATGTACTACACCTACTATCATAAGGCCGATAAACGTCGGACTAGATTTCTTTTTCCCGTTTGGCCTACTAGTAGTTTAGTTCCCTGTATTCTATATCATCAAAGTAGTTTGTATTAGCTCGGTACAGACTCAGTTGACCGAATTTCAATGCGATTTTTCTCGTTACAATGACGTTTTATTAGGCTGAAAAATATTTTACTCAAGTCACCCTTAGAAACAACATTTGTTCGAAGTATTATTTTTTCTCTCATTTTTGCTGGTAGATAAATATTGGGAATATCTGTATTCACGTATGTTTTTTCTCCTGGTACCTAATTTCCCATCAAAATCAAGTTTTATTTCGAATATGCCATTTTTTAGGCATTTTTAAAACGTTATAGTAGTGACGGTCGTTGCACGGGTTCCAAAGTGCCATTCTTATGGAGAAGGACCGGCAAGAAACTCCATAAGTTACTTGCATCTAAGTATTGCTATGGCGAAGTTACGGCATATATAAATACTTTAAAATATCATATACTTTATAAGAATCAAAACAGAACTACAGTTAAAAGGAGATTCAACAGAAAAACTGAAAAGTTTTGCTGCGCATTATATTTACGAAATTAATAATTGTAATACGCAGCTTCTCATCAAAGAATAAATATCTGGTCGAAAAATAACAATGGCATAAATATTAAAAAAACAGTACTAATTATAAGTTTTACATTAGACACACAGTGAAACTAAATTCCTATAATATTAACGGGAATTCAAGACGTTTGTCCCAATATTCTGTTTGTGTATAGCAAAAGCAAGGTTTATTGGAATTCTATCCTATTTCAATACCATATGAATGTTAGTTTATAAACAAACAAAGTCAAGCAATCAATATTCACTGGTGTGTTGGAAAATCAACTGCCACAAACTATTTAAAAGATTTACTTATTTTCAAAGTTTTTTTTAACTACCGTGATAACTACAAGAATGGCATGTAACTGAAAAATATCATTTCAATAAAGTATTCCAATCAAAAAATGTGGTCAGTCCGTTAGACAGATTCCCAAAAAATACGGACTTTTTATATACGTCAACAAAAATTAAGGGACATTAAAATAAGATATCGTGTGACGTCATTTACCAGTACCATTTTTACAAGCAAGTGATAATAAGTATTGGGTACCATACATTTCATCATTTCAGGTGCTTCAGATAAAATCTTGGAAGCCGACCCGAACCTAGTTGGGAAGAGGTTAGGCCGATGATGATGTGCTTTTTATCTTCATTATAAATGATGTGATCAAAATAATGCAAAATACGTATTCAATCTTTTTTGGATATTGCTTTGATATTAGTTAACTATAGTATATGTCGTTCAGGCACTAAGGTATTAATAAATCTACTAACACTAAGTTTCACGCTTTATTAAGCTTCATTAAATTGAAATTGTTAGAAAACGCACTGATACGATTCAATGCTTCTAAGCTAAAACGAGTAGGCACATAATTTATAGTGTGCCGGTACTGTTCTACGATTATCTCATCGGTAAATACACAAGTTAGGGGGAATGATATATGTTTACCACATATCAGTGTGCAGTGGTGATATCTTGGGATCACATAATCTATGGGTGCTTGATGAATTGCTACGCATTGCCACGCACAGGCCAAAACGCGGGAGCCTTTGCACGGCGGGTCAGGCTTAGTCACTAAGAGTCTAGCTTCTCGTTTCTTCGGTGGGTGTTCATGAGAGTATCCTCATGAGGAAGCACCAAGCCTCGCCAAAAAATGCGATTTTATTATGGAAGTGTGGATAAAAGGCAAAACTCTATGTCATACAGTGCGTTGTCTCTCGTCCACAGGTTCAATATAACTGGTTGAAATTGGCTTTATATGAAATTATCAAAAATAGCGGTCGTCGTAAAATAAGGCAAAAAAACATTAAATATACATTGTTCAATAAATAGCATTCAATTTAAAAAAGTTAATAAAAGAAAACAGCATTCTTTTTATGTCTTGTCTTGTCATAACAACCTACTAATGTAGTACCTAACAAATCGGTAAATATCTAATTTCGAATATTCAAAAAATATAGCACCCAATTGAGTTTTGACGTTGCCATGGCAACGAATACGCGTCCCACGTTTCAGCGACAATTTTAGCGCGTAATTTCATGAAGGACATTGCGAAATATAAAAATATCGAGAAAACTTATCGCCTACCTTTGAAATACTTGGAATTTCATGGTTGTTTTATAGAAAATATTATGCGATTTTATTACAAATTTGAATATTATATTAAAGATTCGAGTAAATTGTCAGAAATTCCGTAGTTTCTTTTTGTAAGTGAGTAGGAATGATGCGAAATCTCCGCGTAGGAAAGTTCAATATTATGAGTAATCAGAAATTCAGAAGATGAATTTTGTGAGAATTGAGGGAGGAATTTTAATTAATAGTCGCGGTGACGCAGCCGCCTATTTGCCGACATGTACGAAAGAACGTTTTTCTGGAGATTAAAATTTAAGTGTAAAGGGTTTTTACTAATTATAATTAAGCATATATCACTTAGCAAGTTTTTGTATACGTTCTAGAGTTTTGTGATTACCGGTTATTGTTGCATTAATTATTTTATGTCCTTATAGTTTCTAGTAATATGTGATGATGATTCATACCTAAATGATGGAACAGTTTACTTAGGCGTATTTAGTGCGATTATCCGACTAGTTTCGGAACCACCCTGAGTCCTTAACCGGGCCGTCGAATTCGACTCGGGACCTCGCATCACCTTATCAAAACCTTTTCTTATATTACTTAAAAACATATTAACTACATGCCCTACAAAACTGTTTAAAAGGTTTTTCTTTATTTTTTCCGTTGCATCATTCAAGTACCTATTTCATGTCCTTTTACGATTCAAGCATACCTCACACTAAGTATTAAGATACTCTAGCACTCTAGCTGCGCAAGCATGAGAAATTTATAGCACGTGTTATGCAAGTTTCTGCGAAGTCTGCAAATATTTTAAGTACCATTTAAGTGTATCAAGAGCTAAAGCAGTAAAGGACTTGCTAAACGAAAGCAGCATCTAATCCGAAAAAAAAATACTATAATCTTACCTTATGTGACTCAAAGATATGACTGAGCCATTTAAAAGCATTGTATATTACAAATTGGCCAAGTTTAGACTGACTCCCAATTATTGGCTTAAATGATCAAATTAGCAACAAAAAAACAGGAATCATATTCATGACCATTCCAATTGTTGCTAACTTCGCTGTTCATTTAAAATACGACATCGAAATACACCATCCGTGAAAATTCAACTATATAGCTATCTTGTTTCGTGGTTTATTTTTTACCCTATGGGTACGAAACCCCATTTCCCCGACTCCCGCACTAAGGACGTAATTCCTTGTAACGCGGGGTTTTTATAAACATTCAAGTCACATGCACGAAGACACTCAGATTCAGGACAAGCATTCGATACAAAAGCTTATCCTACGCCGCACAGTGGGCTGAAAATAACGTTTCATGGACATTCAATTTTTTTTTCCAATTTGACGTGTTTCTTTATTGGAATCTGTTAAAACATGCTTCTTATTGATATGTTTTAAATATAAAGTCATAGATCATAGCGAAAGGCACACTTTTGATTTTTTTTCAAAAACTTTGTATGGGGAAAACCATAAAATAAGCTATATCTCAGCTGTCGCGTGAGTGCGCGTTATTTTCTTTCACATGATTATTGCTCTATTTTTTTGCAAAATTTTGACGTATTGCACCACGCTCGCGAAAGTGCGATTACTGAGAAAAAAAAAATTGAAAAATATATATATTTTCCTTTGAAAAATTCGTAAATTTATTAAAAAAATACCTATATATCTCTAAAAATTATAACATTAGCGGCCATAAACAACTTCAGTGCTGTTTAGCTCTTCTCAATTTTATAATAATGAACAATATGCGGCTAAATATGTATCAGAGAAATATGTTTTTTACATAATTTGTTTATGACACACGGTCTGGGATACCAGACCCTTTTAAAACAATGGATAAATATCAGTAAGTACCTATTGTTGCCATATGATTTCGTTGCCATCGGTCAGATTTAATGGAACTAATGAGGTCATGAACACACTGGAATCATCATTTCCATCTTCCATTTTCTGTTTATACCTGCTTTGGTTCGATGAACCATCAAAACCCCACTTGGACACTAAAATAAGGTAATTTTTTTCGACACACACAGGTAAACTTTTCAAAATTCTTGTTACTGTTAAATCTAGAAGAGCTTGAAGTGAAATTTTGGCTGCTGTATCCGTCACTGTAATTGTTTTTTTTTTTTGTCAGGATAACAATGAGATTTAGCTTGCTGTAGCTTACAGTATGACGGATACAAGTCTGCCACACCTTCTCGAATTTCCCTTAGTGTTATATATTGCCACTTGGACAATTTTAAGGATAAAAACATACCAAGTGCTTTCTCTGTTGTAAAAACATGCTTGGGATATGCTTTTTTGGTAAACGAGTTTAACTTTTCAGCAGCTTCTGGGTGTTTCATCATAAACTCAATAACAGAAGCCATATTGTTCAAACCTTCTTGTCTCATCATTCGCACAGCAGCATATGCAAGCTCACTGGACTCACAGTCTCTTTGATTTTCAGTCCTTCTTTTCTTTTGTTTTATTCCTAAATCTTGAAATGGTTTTCGAAGCAAACGCTTCATACTTGTCTGTGCTTCAGTTGACGAAGATGTAGAAGGGACTGGACATTCGAGAGTGATATGAGATTCAGACGCCACAACATCTGATGCCTTCGGTTCTGCAATGCAACTTGGCCAATCAATATCACACTGAAGCCAGTCTTCATATTCGCTCGCTCGCTTCGTGGGGTTTTGATGGTTCATCGAACCAAAGCAGGTATAAACAGAAAATGGAAGATGGAAATGATGATTCCAGTGTGTTCATGACCTCATTAGTTCCATTAAATCTGACCGATGGCAACGAAATCATATGGCAACAATAGGTACTTACTGATATTTATCCATTGTTTTAAAAGGGTCTGGTATCCCAGTCCGTGTGTCATAAACAAATTATGTAAAAAACATATTTCTCTGATACATATTTAGCCGCATATTGTTCATTATTATAAAATTGAGAAGAGCTAAACAGCACTGAAGTTGTTTATGGCCGCTAATGTTATAATTTTTAGAGATATATAGGTATTTTTTTAATAAATTTACGAATTTTTCAAAGGAAAATATATATATTTTTCAATTTTTATTTTTCTCAGTAATCGCACTTTCGCGAGCGTGGTGCAATACGTCAAAATTTTGCAAAAAAATAGAGCAATAATCATGTGAAAGAAAATAACGCGCACTCACGCGACAGCTGAGATATAGCTTATTTTATGGTTTTCCCCATACAAAGTTTTTGAAAAAAAATCAAAAGTGTGCCTTTCGCTATGATCTATGACTTTATATTTAAAACATATCAATAAGAAGCATGTTTTAACAGATTCCAATAAAGAAACACGTCAAATTGGAAAAAAAAATTGAATGTCCATGAAACGTTATTTTCAGCCCACTGTGCGCCGGGATCAAACCCGCGCCACGTTTGACTTGGTGACCTAAACCACTCGGCTATCAGTGCAATCAAGTTGCATTAAGACCGCATTAAGACTGTGTTTCCATTTGCTGAATGAATCACGTCATGTGTCCGTCAACATGTACACTCAGTTAACACACGTACTCTCAAATTTCTGTAATCGCGGTATCGGTCGTTACGTCACGTGACAGATTTACCAAAATAAACAAAGCAGTGTATGGTGTGCACTCTGCACGTGGACAATCTCGCCAATGTACATAGATGGTAAATTGTGTCAGATACAAAATCAGCGTAGGTGTTTATAGAAAAAGATTATGGATAAATTATACACCTTTTTCGGATGGGAGATCATCAAATGACTCCCTTCGCTTTGGGTTGGAAGGAAGGGAGTGTCAGACTGACTGGAACCCACCCATGTTCCTTTCCTTTCTTTCTATGCACCGATTAAAATAAGTTACACAGCCTGTTATCTATATCTATACTTATATATAAAGCTGAAGAGTTTGTTTGTGTTTGAACGCGCTAATCTCAGGAACTAACGGTTCGAATTGAAAAAATATTTTTTGTGTTAAATAAACCATTTATCAAAGAAGGCTTTAGGCTATATAACATCACGTTGCGACTAATAGGAGCGAAGATACAATGGAAAATATGGAAAATTCTAAACCTGTGGACGAAGTCGCGGGCAACAGCTAGTACTCATATATACCTCGTAATACCTTACCTTCGCCCTTATAGGACATAACCCTAACACAGATCACAAATATTAAAGAAACTAACTTTCGCAAATATTTCAAATTGTTAATATCACAAATTAATTAAAGCGGAATGCTTGTAGACGTGATGGTATTTTGTTAAGGAATGTTTTAATCACATAGTAATAGAGATTCCATAGGCGTCAATTATGTTTTTTCGAGTATCGAGTGGGGGACTACTATTGTCTCTCGAAACAATACGATTGCTATTATAAAAAGAGACGCGGCTCTATATTAGCGCGCTATCTCGCTCACACAATGGCCGCCGTGTCTTGTTTTAAGGGGTATTGTTTTTCCGTGAACAATTCGTAGTAATATTTTTCACGCCTATGGTCCATTGCGACAGAGAGCCCGTTACCAGAATCTCGATCAGTGATTGCTTTGAATTTCGATTCGTTATCACGTTTACTTTTTGAAGTGAATTAATGCCCTTGTGAAAACCTTAATTATAGGTAAAGTTCGCAATTTTCCTCGTTTATCATAAAGGAATTATTAAATTCAATTGTTTGTTTACAATATGCAATACGAGCATACACGGCAGCTTAACCGTACCGTAGCTAGCTAGCATTGAGTTAGAGGTATCAAAGATGAGAAAATTAATACGGAAGGTACCTGTTGCAAAAGGCTTAGGAAACTTCTTTAAGAAAACAAAAAAAAATCAAGTTTTGTATTTTATTTCTGTCCTTTACGGGAAAGTGGAACAAAATGTTTCGGCACTTAAAGAGGAATGCACTGAAACAGAGCCAAAAAGAGTCTTCAAAATTAAATAACAAACATGTTTCAGCAAAGTGATTCAGACTTAACGTAATTTGTTTATTTTTCATTTATTCTTAGTCCGACGAAATCGCTAACACTTAAATAAATTCAAAAATATATTAAAAAGTAAACACACGGTAAATACAAACATAGAATGAAAATACACATAAAAATAATTCGTTCAATCATGCAAAAATCTTAAAACACGATAAACAGACAAGATCTCCTTCCACGCACCCACAAACACATAACAGTAATTAAAATAACAAGACTAAAATTCCCATTCATTATATTTAATACCCGAACACAAGGCACCCACCCAGTTTTCTAAAGGCCAATTAAACTCGCGGAATAGCTCACTCGTGTGTGTGTTAGTTAATTATTACAACATTTATTACTAAATTGTGCTGACAAGACGATGATTTTATACCGAGTTATAACTGGAAAAGCCCTGTTTTGCTTTAATTGGCAGTACGTAATTGGATAGACTGGGCCGCGTGTATACGTGGTCACATTTTGTTGGTGTCATTATTTTTTTGAACTTACTAAATAATACTTCGTGGATGAATCCAGAGGCTTACACACTCCTATTCAAAAAACCCGTGTCGAAGTGGTAATTTTAATCCTGTACTCATGTGGCATATCATTCTATCAACGAGTGTCGATATAATTTTGATTTTAAAAACTAAATAACTTTCCACAAAAATGAAACTACTTTTACGGATTTTATCGCGGTTTAATTTTTGATTTTAGTTCCCGACGTTTCGACACCTTTGCAGGTATCATGGTCACGGGCAGACTCTGCCGTGAACTGAAAAATTAAACCGCGATAAAATCCGTAAAGTAGTTTCATTTTAATGTCTAACATTCGCGTAAACCTAAGAAACCACTATTTCCACAAAAACTTCGGGGACTTACTTTATTTATACGTATAACCTTTTAAATAAACCCAAAATTCGAACACTCATATTTATTGAAGACCAATTCGTAGAAGCACTCTCAAAAGTTTTACAATATCATTAAAACTATGTGCTCAACAATTTCCCACTTAACTGTAGCAAGGGGATAATTTTAATACCAAAAGACAGCTACTTAATACAAGGATGTTCTTGGAACGTCAGGCAAAGCCAAGCAAACTAATAAAGCAAGTAATATAAACAAGCAATTTGTTATCTTGGCTAATAGCGTCTACGCCGTAGCCGCGTAGAGGCAGTCGTAGCAGCGTAGCCGCGAGGACCAGACGCGTTAAAGCGAAACCGTAGATGGCGGTAGCGGAACGTAATATTACGAACTTTCGAAGTTACTAATAAGTTTTTTTTTGTTGTTGTGGTTTCAGTGGTGGTACTTAATGAGGGGCTTAAAAGTTCTGGTTTGTTAATTTAGCGAGAAGCTTGTTATCTTTTATATTAATTTAAGTCAATAACTTAAGTTTGCCTTTCGAATGAATGTAGAGTGTGCTAAATCCAAATAGTGCTAATATTAAACAAGAATCCAAAAAGTGCGTGATTAAAAAAAAGAAAACATGTAAAAATTCAAAATGCTTTTGAACAATTACGATTACGATGAGGAATTCCCAGTGATGACAACATCGGAAATCGATAAAAATTCTGGGACTACTTTGACGGTGCTACGACAGTGAGTACCAACATTACGGAGTCAGTTCTCCGTGATCAAGGACCTGTTCTCGTGATCTATGGGATCCTGCTCGCAGTGGGGGGTGTGGGGAACGTGGCGGTTCTCATCAGCCTCGCCAGGTCCAGGAGAAGGAAGTCCAGAGTGGATCTGCTGATGACGCACCTCGCCCTCGCTGACGTCTGTGTGACGTGTGGAGTTATACCGCTAGAGGTAATTAGGATTTTTGTTAAATGAAAGCGTATCTATTCGCATTGTTCGACTAGTTTCGTACCCATCATGTTTAAGATTAACCGGACTTCTTAAGCATGAGCTCGTGCTGCAGGGAGAGTTCGAATCACGACCCCGTCGCCTCAGCTCCTTATTAAGGACTCCAGCTTTAATAATGAATTCTCACGTTAGTTAAGTTTCTATAAAAATATGTTTGTTTTCAATCTATAATATTGCATATAACATTTTTCGACAGTAATAAATTCATTTTCATTTTTTTCCCGGATGTTTAAATTTCAGAAAAAGATCAGCAAAACCATGACGGTACTAATGAGAAAGTGTTTGTGTATTCCTACATATGATAGAGACCAAAACGTTGACAATGACATCGTCAAGACAATTTTTAATACATATCTTGCTTAAATTTTCCAAACGTAAGTTAGTAAAAGTTTCCCTAAAAGTTTATTTATTTAATAATTTATATACACATAAGATATATGTATACATATAAGATTGACAAGAAACTTTTGTGTTTCATGGTTTGCGGAAATAATTAAATATATTTTAATTGTAAACTTTATCACCCTCGAACCCATATTTTCTGGTCATTAAGTGGACCTTTATTACTCTGGAAATAAAGCCCAAATGTCATTGTAAATAACTCTGAAGTGCTATTAATAACTTGCGCCTGTATTTAACACGCCGTGTTGTATGAACAATGTCACGTCACGTCATCTCGCCCACACAGGCAGGCCTAAGGCCCATGGCTGTATATTTTGGGTAATTTTACAGATATAGGTATTTGAGAGTTAAATATAATTATTATTACTAAAAAGTTCAGTGCAGTTGGGCATCATTAATTATAGGGTTTATTTAAATCATTCTGATTTGCTCATCAACGAAATTGGGAAAAAGTGGTCTTAAAAGGCAGTGAATGGCTATTCACTTTGCATAGCCTTTTTAAGACAGTTTTTTTTAAGTTACACATATTTCTACCCTATATCATTTTCATTGGAAATACTTATTATTGTTAATTGGGTGTTACTTTTTAAGAGAGAAGTTGGGTGGTGTAGACTTTTGGTTTGTTCAAAAATTAAAGTGGCATTCTTGATTTAATTTTTATTTTAATTGATAAAAGTATTAATAAAACTAGGAGTGGCAACAAAATTGTTAGCAAAATCGGTGTCAAAAAATACTTGTACAACTTGACAGCGGTGTCAATGTCTTGTTGGTATTGCTAGTAAGAATGTATTTATTTATATGGTGCTATATT